>NC_028646.1:10009107-10095792 GCF_001406875.1 Solanum pennellii | reverse complement strand
GAGTTTAAAAATAAAAATTTGAAGTTAAAAACATTTTTAAAAAGCAAAATTAATTTTTTGGGGAGGTGGGGGGGGTGCTGGCCGGTGGGGGCAGGTCAAGGATCAGGTGAAAAAATAAAAATTTTGAAATTTACTTTTTTTTTTTAAATTGATGTTATTCCAAAACAATAGTAATTTCAAATTGGAGGAGACTTATGGAAAATGTTTTCCTTAATTTCTGAAGGGATGTCATTTTCCTAATTTTGAGGAAAATGAGTTTATTTAGATAACATTTTTCAGAAAATGTTTTCCTTTATACCAAACACACTCTTAGTCTATGTCTCCCTCAACCACATCTTTGTACGTTCGTATTCATAATTGTGAAGCATGCCACACTTATGGATATGAACCTACATGATGGTTAGGAAACTCTCACTTTCTTGGAAGTCCATTATCATGCCTTCTGAGTGATTAGCTCTATGTGCTTTTGAATATAATCCTATCATTGTAATTATAGTCAAATGAATACTCGAAGGAATGCGACACAAAGAGTTGAGCAAGAGATTGCCAATGTGGGAGTTCCTCCAAGTGGTGATCAAGTTCCTCCTCTTGAGGAAGATGTGAATGATGACCAAGATCCGGCAAATCCTCCTCCTTTGACGAATGAGAATATATGGGCTGCTCTTCTCCAAATGGCTCAAGCCATGATGTCCCAATCTAATCCGGAGGTTTTACCAAAGGAAAATGAACAAGTTTCTACTATGGCTTCTCGTCTTAGGGACTTGTAACATCCCTAAAAACGAATAGGATAAATACTTTAGGTGATCTATTTATTATTTAAAATCTGAAATTTTAAGGGTATAATAGTCCTTTCACTAAGTTAATTAAATCACGTTTTTATTTAATTTAATAAGGAGTCCTAGTTTGACTAATTCCCAAACTAAAACTCCTATTATTTAACTACTCTCTCTCACGATCTCTCTCACATTTCATCCTTCTCTCCCTCATGTTGGTTCTGCAAAAAAAAAAAAAAAAAAAAGAGAAGTACTATCAAGAGTTCTTAACACTTGAACAACTCACATGAAATTTTAAGAAAAACAAAGCAACAAAAAACGTTAAGGCAAAGAGAAGTTATTCGTTGAGTTGGGTGGACGTTGACGTAGCTTGGACTGATTTTGGAAAGGGTTTTGTGCATCAAATTCATTGTTTGAACATCAATTAAGGTATTGGTTTGTTTTCTTATGGTTCCTTTACAAAGAGACCCCTTAAGATTAAAGATATTCAATCGGAAAACTAGGATTGTTCTCCCTTTGCATGTCCCTTTCACTAGCTCCCATTGAACTTTAGATTGGGTATTTTTGGTGGTACAAAGTAGGGATGACATATGTTTCCGTGATGTTTATGTTTAAGTATGCATGTTCGAAATTGTGTGACTAATGATTATATTGTTCGAAATCATGTGAAAAAGTTGATGTGTGTGTGCAATGTGTGAGAGTGAAGTAGTTACTATTTTGGGACGCATAAAAGCATTTTAATTCTTGTATTATAGGTATTAAGGTTGTGCACAATGTGATGTTCATATAGTTTGTGAAGTTACAAATTTTTAGTGAAAACGCTTGACTATTGTAACTACTAAACTACACCTAACAATGCACTAAATGCTTGGTGATATGCCCTAAGAAACTAACATGAAAAGGTGGATAAAAGGAATCTAAAAATTTTAAGAAAAAATATTCCAGGTTTGTGTACTTTAAATTTTGTTTAAGAAGGGGGTTAAAATCTTGAAATTTAATACATTTAAAAGAGGTGAGGCCACCAGGATTCGAATCTGTGACCTCACCCTTAAGCTACTGGAATTTTCGAGCAAGAAAAAAAAGGAAAAGGGGGCAGGGGGAATCCAAATAGGGTCTGTTGGGTTAGTAAGAAGAGAATAAAAATTAAAATAAAAAATGGGAGGCGTGGGAATCGAACTTACAACCTCCAGGTAGCGAGTGAAAAAAGGGAAAAATAAATAAAGGAAAATGTGAGGCGTGGTAATCGAACCCACAACCTCAAGGCTAGAAAGGAGAAGGACATTTAAATAAGAAAATAAAATAATGTGAGGTTGTGGGGGCTCGAACACACAACCTCCCAATGCTATAGCGAAATTAAAAACCAAAATAAGAGGTTGTGGGTGTTCGAACCCACAACCTCCCGATGCCCTGGCAAAAAAAAAATAATTAAATTAACGTATAAAATGGAAGAGGTTGTGGGGGTTCAAACCCACAACCCTTCGGCCAATTTAAGTGGTAATCAAGTAAAAAATTTAATGTATAATGTTAATGTTGGTGTTTGATTTAGAGTTCCAATATTATAGAAATTAAAAATATAATCAATGAAAAAATGTAAATGTTATCCAAGTAATTCGAATTTGGGTTTCCTTTCCATAACTTCCTTATTGATACATAAGTCATACGTGAACAAAATATCCGAGAATAATGCAACCTATTTAGATCGAAAACAAGATCTTGGCATATATACAAGATATATAAGTCTTGTACTACATTATCTTAGGAATGTATGAATAAATTAACAAACTATTAATGAAGCCCCGTGGCTTGTATGTATAGACGCATAAGTCTAGCATACGTTCAAAAGTAAGTGAACATAAGATGTATGTAATGAAATGATAAACCCTAGAAGGGTTAAGTATGAGTGTATGATAAACTCAATGACAAAGTGCATTGGCATAAGATTATATGAACAATGAAAAAAGGAAATGAACAATGAAATCATGAAACCCTAGAAGGGTTAAGTAAGGGTGTGAAACACACTAAATGGCCAAGTGCATTGGCATATGATGAAATGAACATTCACGTAATAAAAGGTGGGTAACTATGAAAGAAAAAGGTTCTAATGATAAGGAATGTTTTGACAAAATGATATGAGGCTAATGTAAATGATGAGACCAATCTCAAATGAGCCCATGTAAATGTTACCAAAACGTACTCACCTATGAGAGTGTAAGATAGTGAGGAGATCAGTCTCTATAAACACTCTAATGAAAGTATTGAACTTAACACTCTTAATACTAATGATGAGATGAGAAATTATCTAGTGAGCTATGATGTCCTCATACTAGAAGCTAACTTCCATGACGTATGAGATGAATGAAATTGAACTTTATACTAAGCACCGACAGGCTAGCTATGAGCGTTGATGCCTTATTTCTGGAAGGGCAGAGGTTCACGTAACTCTCATGAGATGAGACTTTCCGGCTTGCCGGATATGTGTCTCCTTACATCTCATAGTCTTCGAACCTATACAACCAATGTAGGGAACTTCCGGGGTTAAATTCCCATGTACGCTACCATGTTATGGGTCACTTTGGACGATGATTCCACCTCTTTTCGGTGAGGGGGAGACACTGGATTTCATGATGCTCATATGATCTATGTTGGTTAAAGTTAAAGTTCCCAATGAACGAATGAGGCCAGCCTCAAATGATGCATATAATGAAATGAACGATACCAAAGGTGTTAGGATAGGATAATCAAAAGGTGAGTTAGATTCAAGTAATAACAATAGGTAATTCTTAGTCATTGCACAACGAACCTAATGAAGTTCTTAAACTACATCCTATGTATAGCTAGTGTTTACACTGGCCTATCAATGAAATTAAATGGAGTATGTATAAATGAACGAAGCAGACTCTGGGTGTTGCTAATGAAGACTCCCTAGTTGCGGTCCCATCTGTTGAGACCTCATTTCTGGTATGTCTTGATGTTAAGTCCATAATTCAAAGGTCTCATGCCATATAAATGAATGATATTAAAGAAGTTATGTGCTACATGCAAAATTTGTTGTATGTTATATGATATATGTTCTGTGCAAATGTTATATATTGTGTAAAAATGTGAAAAGTATGATTATTTATGTTATTCTCATGACATAACTTTACTATTCCATATCTGGAAAGCTTACTGACTTGACTACCAAAAATCATGTTGTTAGGAAAGAGTTATTCATTCCCATGCATGTCCTTGGTGTGTTCTTGCATATACCCATACTTAGTACAAGTGAGTACTAAACCGATATAAAGTATACAATTTTAGGTGCAGGCACTGGTGGACGATAAAGCTACAAGATCTTTGCTGAAGTTATCCGGACGTTCAACATTCATCCATCTTTGGTAGGTCCTCATGCTTTCGAGGATGCTACTATTTTATATTCGCGCTTAGTTTTAGAGTTGAGCTAGTGGAGCATTTTCCACTAGCGTTTCTTTCCTATTTTTATTAAGACTATGTATTGGTGCAATTTTGGCAATTATACACTTAATAAGAATGAACTATTTCTTTCATTTGCTTATCTCTTAATATTAGATGGTTGATGGTGAACAATTACGTATTATTGAGAATGTTTTTATAAGTATGTTAAGAAACAAATAGTTTCAAATTTTCCACAAAAAATTAACCTATGTAAAGTAGGAATGACGTATGTAGGCTTGTCTGCCACCTCTAAGAGGTCTAGGACAACGGTCTCATCAGGGGTCTAGATTTCGGTCGTGATAGGACTTCACTTGGATGAATCCTCCTACTCTCTATGAGTCTATGGTATAAGAAGAATCCTATGAGTTTATTGAATAGATCTAAAAGATTCTCTATTCTATGGGGTTGTCTACTAGTTAAAAGGCCGAGTTATCGACTTACAAACTTAAAGATGTGGCCCAAACTTGGTACGTCCAATGGAGGGACAATAGGTTGTTAAGGGGTCGACCGGTGACCTGAACAGTGTTCAAAAAGACATGTCTTGATAGGTTCTTTCCTAGTGAGAAGAGGGAAGACAAGGTGGTGGAGTTCATCTACCTTCGCCAAGGAGGTATAAGTTTTCTTGTATACTCTTTTAAATTAGTTGAATAGTTAAAATATGCTCCTTCTTTGGTTTCTTACCCGAGAGATGAAATAAACCATTTTATGACGGGAGTGTCGGATGACTTGCAAGAAGAGATTCATTCGGCTATGATACATGATAATATGACTATTTATCGTCTCATGGTTCATGCTCAACAAGTGGAAGAGATAAGGTCTAAAAGAAGGAGTAGATCCCAAGAGGGAAAGATCCTTTGATGGTGTTTCTTCAAAAAGTAGGCTTGAGCTGATATACCTAGGTTCAAAAATCGGGTGTCAAATCAAGTTCCTTCCAAGTTACCTAAGGCTCCTGATGGTAGGGTGTTTCTAACCCTAAGATTACAAAGAGAAAGGGTACTAGTTCACCAACCAAGAATCCTACTTGTGCAATGTGTTGAAAGGGTCATTTTGGTGAATGTCTAGTTGGAACGGGAATATGCTTTGCTTGTGGAAAGAGTAGACACAAGGTTAGGGATTTTGCTAATGTGAAGGGTCAATAAAAGGGTAGTGATCAAGCTCAAGCTAGTGGTTATAATGAGGCTCTAAAGAAGAATCGCTTCTATGCTCTCCGCTCTAGGGCTGAGAAAAAAACTTCTCCTTATGTTGCGACTGATATAATGAAAGTCTTCTCGTTGATTTATATTCCTTACTTGATCTCGGTGCTACTTTTTCATTTGTTACTTCTCTAGTATCTAAAAAGTTAGACATTCTGCCCGATATTTTTTATGAACCATTTATAGTGTCTACACCGGTGGGTTAGTCGGTTATTGCAAAAAGGTTGTATAGAAATTGTCCAATAATGTTGCAAAATAGAGTTTCATATGTATAACTAGTAGAACTTTATATGTTTGATTTTGATTTCATATTGGGTATGGATTGGTTGCATGCTTGTTTTGTATCTATAGATTGTAGAACAAGGGTGGTTAAGTTTAACTTTCCAAATGAGCCAGTTTTAGAGTGGAGGGGGGAAATTCTATTCAAAGAGTTCGTATCATCTCTTGTTTGAAATCTTGTAAAATGATCTCTAGAGGGAGTTTATATCATATAGTAAGAGTCCAAGATATAGACTCCGAAATTCGTCCCATTGAGTCGTACCCTGTAGTGAGGGAATTTTCAGAGGTCTTTCCTAATGATCTTCTCGGTATTCCTCCCGAATGGGAAATTTATTTTGGTATCGACTTGTTATCGGATACGAATCCCATTACAATTCCTCTGTATGGGATGGCTCCATCTGAATTGAAAAACTTGAAGGTTCAACTCAAGTTTTTACTAGACAAGGGCTTTATAAGACCATTTATTTTTTCATGGGTGCTCTTGTTTTTTTTTTTGAAGAAGAAGGATGGGTCCCTTCGAATGTGCATTGATTATCGCAAACTCAATAAAGTCACTATAAAGCATAAGTATCCTTTCTTTCGAATTGACGAATTTTTTGATCGACTCCAAGGGGATAGCTACTTTTCTAACACTGACTTGAGATCGTGGTATTACGAACTTAGGGTGAGAGGTGAGGTTATACCAAAGACAACATTTCCGACTAGATATGGTCACTATGAGTTCGTAGAAATTTCCTTTGGTCTCACAAATACCTCGACGACGTTTATGGATCCTATGAATAGTGTTTAGAAGTTACCAAGATTCATTTGTCATTGTCTTCATTAACGATGTCTGGGTATATTCAAAAAATGAGAGTGATCATATGAGCCATTTGAGAATGATGTTACAAGAACTTAAGGAGAACCAATTATTTTCCAAGTATAGCAAATATGAGTTTTTGTTGAGGTCGGTGGTATTTCTTGATCATATAATCTCTACTGAGGGATTTGTGCTTATTCCAACAAAAACTGAGGCGGTCAGGAATTGGCCATGACCATTAAATCCAACCGACATTAAGAGTTTCTGGGGTCTAGCGGGTTATTACCACAGGTTTGTCGATGGTTTTACGTCTATTGCATCTCCCTTGTATACTTTGACCCAAAAGACTAAGAAGTTTGATTGGTCCGAGGCATGTGAAAAGACCTTCCAAATGTTGTATAGCCCATGTGAGGCATTCTTACTTTGATGTATGGGTTATGCCCAAATGATTACACTAGATAGTTATGAGATGAGATGACTATTATAAATACATTATCGTTTGAGTATAAATATCTACTTGCAATAAAATTAGAAGACTAAGTAAACTTCCTATACGAAGGGTCTATGCAAACTCGATATATATATACTATGTGTATGTAGAGGTCTATGTAAACCTCCGAGTAGATGCAATGAAAAAGTTTTTAAATTTCCGCTAAATTTGACCTATTAATGTAATGATGTATGCTAAGAGGCTAGTCTTATTCCTCAAAGAGGACGATGACACTGGTTACGTCTAGGGGCTATTCCCAGATGTTACAGGAACTCAAGCTATTTTAAAGAAATTTCTCCAAGTCTAAAGTGCATTTCATATAATAATAGATTTTTCAATTATTCGAATACTTAAGTGATATATATTGAGCATTTGTATAGATTGTCCTCAACCCCAAAACCTCCAAAAATTGATAGAAAGCCTGTAGTAATAGTAGCTGTAAAGAGGTTTTATCAGCTCTATTGAATATTATAAGATAATAAGAAAAACAAATATTTACATAATTGACTTTGATATAGTTAGGATGGAAATTAATGTTTGGGTTCAATTGGAGTTGTTTCTGGAATCTATTAACGTTTAATCTACTGCTGATAAAAATAAGTACGGGGAAATGAAGTCACCTTGCTTTTTATCATTAGTTCCTTGTAATTTTTGAGTTAGACTTTTATTCATCAATATATAGTAGTTTATAGTCGTAACACACTCCATTTAGAAATTAACTAATTTGATCGGGAAACCAAACTCGAGCAATGCAATTTTAAATATATTCCAATTGAGTGATTCATAGGATTCCTAGATATTAATCTTAATAAGGCATGTAGGGAGAATCCTTCTTCTAATAACCTTTAAAAAATTCATGTGCTACTATGACATTGTCGAGTATACTCCTATCAGAAATGAAGCATGCATGAGATTCTCCAACCAATTTTTGAACCACTTTCTTGAATCTAGTCGTTATTTATTTATAAGTAGTTTTCACAGGGTTGTTCAGGAATCAATAGGCCTATATTCCTTGGCATAAATTGGATTTTTAACCTTTGTAATCAAGGTTATTGTTGTACAGTTAATCATCAATAGACCACTTTCAACATTCTACCAAATCCCTTGATACCTCTTTTACTAAGGTGAGTTGTTGATATATTGTGAAGTAGTAAACATTCTTTTTCCACTCCTATAAGAAATCTCTACAAAGTTGAATAACGATAGAGACCCAAAACAATTAGGGATAAAAGAATTGTGATCTCTTTAATTAATTATAAAACAACAGGATTTACAAGGTATTTATACAAGTTATTGGAATCCTAATTATCTATTGCTTTCAAGATAATGACCTTCACCCATAAACTATTTGTTAGGGATTTCTTCAATTATCATGGGTGCTCTGCAAAATTTAATTAAATGATTGATTATGTTAAATTTAAGTATGAATTAATGAATTACTCTGATTTTATGATTATGTCCCCATAAAATAATTTAAACACCCATGTTTTCGAGTTATGAATCTTGTGGTGTTAGATTTTTAATGAAAAAGGAGAGTTCTATTAAATTAAGCATATATGGCTAGATCTACATGAAGTTATGATGAAATTCATATTTAAAATATGCTTTCTAAGTAATTATGATTGAAACTAGCTTTGATCTCCAGAGGCTGTTAAATTATGGATTGTTGCATGTTCTTACGATGTCTATGCCATTGGTTTAAGGGGCTCTAAAAGTAAAGTACCAATGATGATGTTTTTATTGTGTTATTCAAAGGATATTCTCATAAACACAAACTAGCATGGTGTCAAAGGTTTCCTTACATAATAAGGGTTCTTAGGTTGAAAGTTATTCTAACATAATTGAATTCGAGGCTAAAAACTATTATCAATACATCATGGATGGTGAAGGTTTTCTCAGGCATGGTATAAGGATCTACTCCATAATAAGGTAAGTCGAGACTTAATAAATATTAGGTGGGTTTTATAATTAGTATCGAGTGGATACTGATGAAAGATTGAAGCTCCCATGAAATAAAGTCTGGTTTTCTCAAATTAATCTCTTGAGATGAAAGATCTTTGAGTAGAGCACATGTTTCGATTAGAAATATCCTTATCCCTTAGTTATGTGCCCCCATATATCTATTATCTGCTGAATCCACTTAAGCTATAAATACATGGTTCTACTTGGGCAAGTAGGATAACCCTTTTGTATATGGGATACACCATAGTATCATGTTATAGCTCACATTGTCTCTATGTCAGTCATGACTCAAATCCAGTCGTGAGTGACACCCACACTTAACCTCCTAGGTGGGCAAACAAAATATTCAACCCCAACATATATTAATTTATTCACCTTACGAAGTAACAATCATAACGTAGATGCTTAAATCTCATTAGTGTAAGAAACACCAATCCATGTTTTATTTAAATAAAATGTTTTATGTACGAAAACTAATGACATTATGTCATGAACAACAGAATCCAACACGAGCTTGAATGAGTAGCTCAACCTTGAAACTGATATACTTGAGACTGACTATAGATGAAGGCCAGTCGAGTTCGCTGGTACACTCATTGTACTCCATAAAAAGAAAATAAAGGAAAACACAAGTAGGACTTAGTACGGGCAACATGTAATGAATAGGTATCATCGGCCAACCCAAAAAAGAAAATAATATACAATGAATGATAGTATAAAATCGACTATGACACTTAACTGGTAATTAGCAAAAAATACATGAACAAGTGGAAAATCACTCACAATATCCTAGACACATGTGGGGTCTCATGCCTCCACACCACACTCATTTGGGAAGTGGGTTCTTTGAGGTTGAGTATGTTAAGTTAATTTAATAAGTTTTTTCTATAATGTTCATGTGTCGGAACGTGACACTCTGCTCTAGTTATACTTTGTCAGAACGTGACACTCTTATCCAAGAATACCGTGTCTGCACGTGAAACTCCGATCAAATAATATCATATCGGAACGTGACACTCCGGTCCAACACTACAATGTCGGAACGTGTTACTCTGATCCAACAATATCATTAATTTAATCATTATTATCACCACTTTCAATACATTAACAATATTTTATCAAACCTTCTTTATTCACGGCATAACTTCGATAGAGAGGATTCAAGATCATAAATTCAACGGCGTTAGAATTTTAGACCAACCCCAAACCAACGAACCAAGCTATACAACCACACAATCAAGTACATAGGAAACTTACAATATCACTCAATACATATCAATCGCTATTGATAATCTATTTATCAAATAGAAATAAACATAACCTACCTCCACCGAAGAACCGAAGTAAAGCAACCTATTTCTTCAATTATTTTCCCTTTCTCAATGTCTTCAACACTTGCAATTTATTCAATTTGTATAATTTTTAATTCAAAGAGTCTATAGATACTCAAATTATTGTATGTATAGACTAGACCAAAGAATCATCAAACAGAAATCCATACTTAAGTTTCTAATCTTGTGGTCCTGGAACATGTCAAGTATCTTGTTTCTTATATTCAAGCCTAAGGTTAAGTCTTTATTTCTCTTAATAATATACTACACTTAATATTTAATTAACTATCTCAATTTTTTTAACCTAAGATTATGTTGTGATTATAAAAAGAATAAAATATAATATAGAGTATAGTTTTCGAACTAATGCATACTGAAATATCAATTTGTTGGCCAACCATGAACTATTCTAGCACATCACAATTCTGTACTCATCAATACACTATCATTAATTAATCATTGTACCTTAATTATATCCAGATAAGAAACCTGCAACCAATTTTTCTCCTTTTTAAAAACTTAAAAAATCATATATTGATATAAACGACGTTCGTGGCACAACCATAAACCAATATTCCCTTTTAAATTTATTTATTTCAAAAACTAGCCCTCACTTTTCACGATAAGTTTCAAGTTTTATGAAAATGACATTTTAGAAAAGTTGTGACTTTTATGAAGAATTGCGACTTTTATGAAAAAATTGTAACTTTTACGATATGTTCTGACATTTATGAAGGATTGTAACTTTTCCAAAGAGTTGTAACCTTTTTGATAAGGCACAATAATTATTTGTTCACACTATCTCATGTTTTCTATAAAAAGAGGAATTTTTTACAACTATAATATGTAGGGTTTTTTCTTTGTATAGGGTAGTCAAATTCAAACACTTTAATTAAATTTTTCTGAAGTTACCTTCATTCTTGAATGTTTTCATGGAGCACAATCTTAACTATAAGTCAAGTCATTGATGGAACTGTGGCAATTTTTTCCGTTATTTTGGTGACATTTTTAAAACTCTATTATGTTCCAGCAACGATGATTGAAAATTGATCTTCACTTTTGTCCCTTTCTAAAGTTTCTTCATATAAGCAAACAAAATTGATTTCAATTGCAATGTAATACCCTGCTGAAATGGTTTATGGTTGAATTTATTACATTTGATTCTTTAGTAAAAAAACTTTTATTTCATCCATTGTTCTTACTATGTTTTTTTTTATTCATATACATTAATTAAGCTTCTTATAAAGTATGTTTCTTTGTCAAAGTTTTCTTCATCCTATTTCATTAAGCTTAATTTTTTTTACTACAAATCAATGTGATTGATGTATCTATTTCAATTTCATTTTGCAATTTTGGTGACCTTTTAAAATTATATTTAAAAGATCAGTGAGGATGATCGAAAATTTATATTTTTTGAGAACATTTCTTGTGGGTTGTGCTATATTTGATAGCACACAACAACAAATATTTGATAACTAATGCGAACTAATGATGTAGTTTGTTAAAAGAACTAAAATGATTTCTCTCTTGCTTTCCACAGTTAGTATATTATTCTAATTGTTTTTTATTAGGTACAAACATTTTGTATGCCGTTGCACTATTCCTAGAATATTTGTATAGAGACAATTAGTCCACATCTTTTATTGCAAGTTAACTAATTTGTCATATTTCTTGTTCACTTCTTCTTCGGCAGACAAGCGATCAAGTTTTTGTGAAAATAACGAAAGTCCAAAATACTCAATAAAAATGTTTTTATTGTCAATAAATATGCATGTCCACCGAGAGTATTATAGCTTTTACCGACATTAATAAACTATTATTTTATTCAATATTGTTGTAGACTTCAGGGACATTTATAAAGAGTACCAATTACCTCAGGAAATACATATTTATCGACAATTAAACTATTAATTATCATTAAAGATCAATTTTTTGTACTTATAACTCATTCCCCTTTGATAGAGTTTTTAATTTTTTTTATAAAGAAGTAACAACACTTTCTTTTGTCTTCTTTCAATTAAATTCGTGAACTATAAATTTGAAAACAACATGAAAGACTATCTTTTTGAAAAATATATTATGTAACATGTATTTTTCGTCTCGATTGTTAGAAAAGTAAGGACGTCTTTATTATTATTTTTTAATATTTTTGAGTTCAAGAGCTCAAAAATTTATGTTGTGAGATTTTATATGTTATATGTCAAAAATTTTGTTAAGTACATCCCATTGTGAACATTCAGATGTCACCTATTGCTTGGTTGATAATTGCATTATTTTTTTGTAATTCCATATAATAATCATAACCATAACTATGGTTTAATCCAAATAAGTTGGGGCTAGAGATATGAAACCTTAAAATTAGTAATGACTATTTTTTAGACAATGACCAAAAAAAAATTATGATAATAACAATTTTAGTGTTATTTTTAGCATATACTTAATATGTCATACAATAATAAAAAATATATTGATGGAGGTTCAAAAGAAATGATTCCAAGGTTGTCCATTTTATTTTAGTTAATTATGATCTTGTAGGGACGTAATGTTCTATTCTACTTAGGAGTTTTGTTATTTGACGTTTTCTATTCACTTTTTTAATAACGTCTGATGTTGTTCTTTATAACTTCTTGATTCTTAAAAAAATTCATTACATCTAACCAACTATATTCACGAAGAATTTCTTACTCTTCTTTTTTATACTTCAAAATCTATTTGTGACTCATAAATTGTTCATAACAAAATATGGCATAAAATAATATTAGTTTAGAAATTGATGGAGGCTCATAAGAAAGGAGTCCAACGTAGTCCATTTGAAAATTTAGTTATTTAGGATCTTATATGGACGTGTTGTTCCACTTTACTTGGGATTGTTATTGTTCCACGTATTTTTTGGTCTTTTTAGGAACCTCTGATATTGTTCTTTATAACTTCTTTGAATTTAAATTTTTTTATTGCATTTGACCAACTATTTACAAGGAGATATTCTTACACTTATTATGCATACTTAAAATCTATGTACTTCTTATGCATACTTAAAATCTATCTATGACTCGTAATTTTTGTATAACAAAAATTAAAATTAAAAAAAAATAGCACTTCAAGATTTCAGAGGAATGTTGCCTTAAGATAAAATGTTCTTGACAATGTTATGTATGTATTGAAAATATGAATATTACCAAATGATCATATGTAAACATAACAAAAAAGTTCAATCTGGTGCGAAGCGCAGGAAGTTTACCTAGTCTATTTATACACAAGAGGAACTGGTTCTGAATGTTTGCAACCCTTTCAGAGTTGATACGACAATTCATCAAATTTGAAATCTTTCAAACGTTCATGGATGTTCCTGAAATTTGTCCCCTTTCATAACAACCACTTCCAACAGCGGAAAATTCAAATAAAACAGGAAACAAATTTTTTCACGCGCGGATCCGAGTCTGGTCGGTCAATTAACTAATTAATTGAAATGTTTCAATTAATTAACTAATTAATTGAAATTTTTTAGGCCATTTAATTTGATTTGTTTAGTTAAATAAATAATTAACTAATTCACTAAAACAAACTTTGTACAAAAAGTAATCTCTCGATCATTTTCTAAAGACTAAGACAAAGCCAAGCCAAGTGAGCGACGACGACAATGGCGCGAGGGGGTCATTCTTTCAAACCCTTTTAACAATTAATATGAGTGTTTCAATATTTGAACACTCCTATTCTTCTTTCCACCACGATGTGGGTCAAATGTCTTTTCACTAAATCGTAAGAGGATTTTTCAAGTTCCAAAGTCTTCAAGTTTTCAATATTTCAAGTCCCTCTCTTCTCATCTTTTATCCATTTCCCTTTATCTCTTTCTACAGAGCCAACATTTGGAAGAGCTACATGTTTTTTCATGACTGAAAAATTTGCTCTGTAAGATGAGCTCGGTGTTGAATAATAAATGACGGTGTTTCCCTTTTGACAATGCCTTTCAACTTTACCCCTAACTCTGACTTCATTCTTCCAAGGTTTTCTGGGATTTCTCTAATCTTTGGGAATCCTCAAGATTCAAATGTTCAAGAGACTTCACATTAACACATGTAAAACCCTCAACGATAAAAATTTAACTTAATGAGTTTTTTTTTTTGCAATCTCCCAAGGAAGAATAAACCATTTTAAGGCTAATACATTTCTCTAGATTTAAGATTGCATCCCGGTGAAATTGTTTGTTTGCATCAGTCATATGGAAAACCTCAAATCTAGCCATCATAGACACAACAAAACCTCCTATTCACAACAAACAAATTATAATATTTTGGAGAAAAAAAAGATTACACATACCTAAAGATACACCAGTCCTATCCCTAATGACCAACTACTCTATCTCTACAAATCTTCTATTGAGTTCCTCTAAATATATGGTGCTATCCCTCCAAATAAGTTGTTCTATCACAATACATATTCCTTTGATTCTACAACAATTATATATGATCATGCTTATATATATCATTATATAATAACTTTAATATATACAATCATTTAGTTGTCAATCATGCTAACATCCCTGATAAATTAACGTTGGTGGATCAAGAAGCATAAATTTGCCTACTAGAAACTAATAGTGTTGCCGTTCCATGGATTTTGTAAATGAATCATCTATTTGAAGATCACTGGACAACTGTGGAACAATAATGACTCCTTTATCTACATTTCTTGTTTATAATGAAAATCCAATTTGATGTGTTCGGTCCTCTCATAAAAAGCTATATTCATAGCAATCTGAACAAAACTTGCATTGTCATGGTGGAGAGGACTACAACCAGATCGAGGAAATCCAATCCCATTAAGTAATCCATGAAACCTACAACCTGGGAGCAAGGAATAGACATGGATAAATATTCAATCTCTGTTGAAGATTTTTACACACGATCTTTCTTTTTACTCTTTCAAGATATCACTGACTTTCCAAGAAACATGAACCAACCTGAGACTGAACAACGAGTATCAGGATATCTCGCACAATCAGAATAACTAAAACTATTAAGACGAATAGGAGAACCACTTTGAGATAACAATCCACGAGTAAATGCTCATGGAATGCACTGAATAATGTGATGAACAACTACCAAGTTGTCAGGGAGCTTCCATAAATTGACTAACTTGTTGAACTGCAAAAGAGATATCAAGTCAAGTAATCGTAAGGTAATTTTAAATCCCAACTAATTGTCGAAATATAGTTGGATCAAGAGGATGTTCACCTTCCTCATAATGATACTTGAAAATTAATTCTAGTATAATATAATATTAATATGTGTATCTCTTTGTTATCACGATTGAGGCACACTTCTTATAATAATATAACCTTATATATCCATTTGTAACAATGTTCAAGAGAGGTTAACGGTTTTTACCCAATGCAAATTGAGTAATCCTCGTATTTTCGCCAAAAAAATTAGGGTCAAGCGGCTACTTTTTTATATTCTTTCTTCTACAGGTAATTATTACCCTACTTTTAATATATGAGTAATTATAAAAGTGTTAAAGTGAACCACTATAAATTATAATGTTATTTCTTTAACCACCAACTAAATATTTTATTAAAATTACCCATTAATTGCATAATTAAAGTTATGAATAGTCCAAACTATTCATTTAGAATCTATCGGAAAGTATTTTATGAAATACAAAGTTCTAATACTAAAAAAGACAAAATGGATCTTTAAATTCGATACCAATTTACCCATCGTTCGTCGTCGAACGATCAAAAGAAGGTGAAGGTCATAAAGGGTGCCTCATGTCTCAGTGGTTCCTTCAAAATAATTGTACTCAATGTCTCATCTTAAACTTATCAAACTAACCAACTGGAGATCTACATCTTCTCCTATAAAATGCCTTAAATAGGGACATCTCAATACTCTGATGAGAATTATTGTTCTATGCAAGCTCAACTAACAACAGAACTATCCTCAAGTGAACTCTTGAACTAAAAAATTCTACCACTAGACCTTGACAAACAATAAGGACAAATGTTTTCTAACGTAACCATGCTAAAATCCCGAATCAAGATTGGTTACAATCAAGAGTGAAGCTGAACAAACCATCTGAGATATCTTCGAAATTACATCTTCACAACATAATAAATCATCGATCTTAAGCTATAAAAATATGATATTTAGACATCAATTAATCATCAATGAAAACTAAATTCATCCTATACAAAGGAGAAAATGATCAAGTACCCACCATCAAGTAATACACCCAAGCAAACAGAACCTCTAACAACATTGTCAATATGTTCGATTAGTAGCTATTATACACGAATCTTAAGAATGACAAAACTAGACACAATTGTTGTAAAATTAAATCACATATAGCCAAAACCTTATACCTATGATGAGATAAATCTTAAGTTTATCGTACAACTGTAAATATTCAGACTAGCTCTCCTATAAATTCTCATAGGCAAATTATTGTGTGTAGAATCACTAGTATGCTTCAAATATACCAAACAACACTAAATCTTCCATGACTGAAATGAACAGTCTAACAAAGGAAGTGACCCTACTAGGAAGACAATCACAGAATTGGTACACTCAATCCTCTAATAGGGGCTCATCCATAGAATCAAAAACACACACGAACGGAGAAAGTGAATCATACTCTAAATCATGACTAAAATGAAGTAGTTGGTCACCTATAAATGTACATAACCAAGGTCTTAATAACTCTAGATAGTCCTTCCATAGTTCCTATATCAAGCATTTTTCATAAATCTTAATCTATCTCTTAGATTTTCTAGCTATCCACAATCACCAATTTAGTCCCTATTATAATTGCACACAAACTTGATTTATCGAACCCCATATCCACTAAAGTAAACAATAATAATACTTATAAAACATCATCACCACATTGATCATCTACATTGCACTCAAACCATTATTAGTATCAATATTCTTAGAAAATTTACTTTCAAACTATGGCTATCTCCTTTTCTGTTTAATCATTTCATGACAATTACGAGTCCCATACATGACTTATAATAATATTGAAAATTTGATAGTACCTTTCCATCAAGATGAAACTATTAAATTACATCCAAAGACAACTTCACACTACTTCCACATACCATGCTTTAGCTACCATTCTAAACCATCACATACCTCATTAGTTGTTACTTAAAGCAAAGCTCAATCTTTATAAAAGTTGATGATTAACTCTTTGTAATTCTGTTCCGAAATGGTTCACATCTTTTACACATATCTAAAATAATATGAAAAATCAATACAACCTTCGATTACACCCCAAGGATTTATAAAAAAGGTTTTATTCCTTCATTTTTCTTAAATTCTTCCCATGATGCAAAATTCTAATTATCTGGACCCTTCAACATATTATACTATTGTTTCTCAAGCACGTTTTAAACTTTTTACCTACAATCCATGACATTTTACTGCACACTCTAAATCAAAACTCTGAGGGAAGCCCTTTCTTATATTCTATAACAATAAAAAGTAACAAAATTTACGAGTCCAATGATGTGTAAGTCCTTCGAAATGATCGTTACCTGATACAATCAATCATTTATTACCTTACAAATCCATACCTTGACAACACATATCACCAGGAAAGCAGGCCTATAATGAAAATTTTGAATTATAAATCAAACTGTATGACCCAACACCCTTATCTATCTATATTTTCTTATACTTTGAAGATTTTTTTATGAATTTTTGTACCTTAGCTTATCATTGAAAACCTCTCCATAAATCTTACCATACCCTTCACCAAAAATCCAACCACACTCATAACTAAATTCAACACTACAACAGAACTTATCATCCCACTCAAGTTGAACGTATGTATACTCATTTCTTAAGTTTTATCGAATAGATTTTAACCAATCTAATGATCCTATGAAACTATAAATGTAGAAAAAACAATATACATAAAACCACGTGTCCCTAAACCTAAGATATTTTTTAAGTCCTTGCAATCAAATAAAATATTCCTGCTCTCACTTATTTCTGAAAGCTACACATTCCACAAATTTTATCTTCTTTAATTATGACTCTATGTCCTTTAAATTCTATTCGAGCGGTACCCGAACATTTCTCAAAACTTTTCATACAACCACTTACTCACTGAATAATAGGAAATCACAACGTTACATACTTTCAAGTCATTCTTATCATACAAAATTTAATTAGCCAACAATTAGTATAATGTAGTTACATCTCAATAATAATCCATCACTAACTCGTATACCATCATGCTCAACAAGCCCTTATCATCACCACGCAGTGAATCTTTTCCTTTACATGACACTTTAAACTCAATTATACCAAACAAATTCAAGGGACAAACCTAATTTGATACGCTCATTCTTAGTGAAATCTTCAATTTCCTTCACCCATGTATGCTTAAAATGGGACTTTCTTTATCAATAAGCTTGTCCTTCCACTAACAATCCACTCCTTTGAAGTTTAAGATATAATCATCCGGCCTCATTTAAAATCCTCAAGAAACAATTTCCAACCTATATGCTCTACGATCCTACAAAATATCGACCAATAAAATCATTCTTAAACATAATGCTTAACTCAAGCATCGGTAGTAAAAAATTAGTTGATTTCTCAAATTCAAATGCAACACTAAATCCCTTTAATTGAACATGTGATATAACTGACCACTCCTTAAGTAGTTAGTATTCATAATTGATAATCTACATATTCATTTCCACATAACACTAGTACCAAACCATGAGTGTTTTTTATATCCGTCACTAGAACACATCATACCTATCTATAAGATTATACAGAAATAGCCCACACATTTTTACATTTTGAATAACTGCAACACATTACCAAAATCTGTTGTCTATAGCCCAAGCAAATTTGCATTCTTTCTTAGATCGTGTCGATAACAAAAGGAGCACATTTCATACATTTAACGAAGCAATTATTCGTACTATTATAGTAGTCGTATCATGATGTTATTTCATATACAATCAGTCCATGGAATCGTAGTAAAGATTCTAACTCTAATTGGCGAAACCTAATTTCATCTTAACTAAACAAACCATACATGTGATAAAAATTATAACCAATTGTATTTTCTAAAGTAATGAAGTTCATTTTCTAGTTTTTCCTTACAAAACTTGTTGCATGTTGTCTGATATCTATGTAAAGTATAAATTTTGACCTCATAGGCTACAACATATACCTTCTTTCTCTATATTCAAAAAACCATCTCTCGCCCTATCGCTCAACATTTGGGATATCTAATAGGATGCGGAAGTTAGAAAATGTGTCTTAAGTCGTATGTAGTGCCTTTAATAATCAACAATCAACATGAGACTATCACCATATTTTGTGTCTCCCTGAAACTTGTATATCATAAACTCAATATTAAGTCTCTTCACTATATTAATTTTATGAAGCAACTCAAAACAAGAAACAGTTAATGCATAAAAGCATTGTCATAATCAGTACCAATGAAAGAACAAGGGTTTCCGCTTTATGAAATAAATATAAATATCACGTCCATCACAAGTCATTATATGCCTGGTAGTCAATCGGAAAATATACCTATTTTTAAGGACATATATTTTTTTTCTTTTTGGTGATGCTATTTCAACATCTAATACTCTATAATTAGAAAAATATGAAATAAACTGAAGAAGTTTAGATACGAATTTGTATCACCTAGATTCCAATTGGATTCAAGTAGTAGCACGAAAGAAAGAAGGAGTAAAATTTTCCTCATGTCCAATATCCTCTCAAAGAAAAGTAAAGGTGTCCCCATACCGTTTCACAAGACTCTACTAGACTTGTCCTTATGTGGTTAGATCACCAAACCTAATACTCTGATACCAAGTTTGTCACGATCCAAATCTAGTCGTGAGTGGCACTAACACTTGACCTTCTAGGTGGGTTAACAAAAGAATTGATCCCCAACATGTATTAATCATTCACCTTACAAATTACTAATCATAATGAGCAAACATAAATCTCATTAATCCAAGAAACTAAAATCAATTATAATCTACTATATGTCATTCCTAAATCATGAAAGCCAACACAATAAGGACATCTAATTGTCAAATATTAAGTCTGAGAGTATTAAAGACGCCACAATAATTAAATAAAATAGTGTATGTCTGAAAACAAATCATATAATGTGATGAACGAGATAATACCACATGAGATTAAATGAGTAGCTCAACCTGAAACCTCATACACTTGAGACTGGCTAGAACTGAAGGCGAGTCGAAGTTGCTGGTACACTTACTGCACTCCATAAAAGAAAAAATAAGGAAAATACAAGTAGGGCTCATTACGGGGCAACATGTAATGAGTAGGTATCATTGGTAAACCTAAATAGAAACTAACAAACAATAAATAATAGTACAAAATCAACCATGACACTTAACTGGTAGCTAGCATCGAACAACATGAACAAGTGACAACGGAAGCCAGTACACAATCATTCACAATATCCAATTCACATATGGGGACCCATTATAGTTTATAGTGGGTCAGTTTCACACTTTTATAACTACTCATATATAACAATTAGGGTAACGATAAACTGTAGAAGAAAGAAGATAAATAGTAGCCTCTTGACCTTAAATTATTCTTTGACAACACGAGGACAACCCAATTTGCATCTGGTTAAAACTCTTAACTTGCTTAAACATTGATACTCATGGATATATAAGGTTATATTATTATCATAAGGCTGCCGGAATCATGAAAACAAAGGGATACATATATTAATATTATATTATATTGATAATTTGAAAAAAGTATAAAAATTGGTTAGAGGTTGCTTGTCTTTACATAATTAAGGTACAATGATTAATTAATGATAGAGTAATGATGAGTAGAGAATTATGACGTTCTAGAATAGTGAATGTTTGTCCATCGAATTGATATTTCGGTATGCATTAGTTCGAAACCTATTATCTGTTTTAAGTTTTATTCTTTTGACCATCACAACTTAATCTAAGGTTAAATAAATTTACATAGTTATTATGTATAGTATGTTATTAAGAGAAATAAAGACTTAACCTTAGGCTTGAATATAAGAAACAAAAGACTTCATATGTCTATAGACATCAAGATTAGCAACTTGAATATAGCTTTGTGTTTGATAATTTTTATGCCAAGCTTATACATAGAGTAATATGAGCCAGTACACAATCATTCACAATATCCATTTAGAATCTATGAGAATGTATTTTATGAGATACAAAGCTCTAATTCTCAAAATGACAAAATGGATCATTGCAGTATCGGTTAAGCATAATTCCCAACATTAATGATGAACTAATGTTACTTCATGATGTATCACACATGTGTTTAATGATTTTAAAGATGATGTGACATTTTAGTGTCCATGTTTAATGAAATGTGTATTCAAACACTCTTATATTATGTTTTAGTTTGCTCAATTGCATGTAATTACATGAAATTTCCTTTTTAGCATCTTTAAATGTGTTTATGCACGAATATCATAGTTGGTAACATTGTTTAGTACTAACGCATACTTTTTCCTTCATATTCCCCGAATCTCCCCAACCATCATAGTAATCAGTTTCGTAGATAATTGATGAATTTTTAAGATTTCTAAATTTCTGTGAGTTCTAATGCTTCGAGCACAAAGTTTCATTGTATTAATTTTATTTCATGAATTTTCTTTTGGGACCTGACGTATGGGCTAGGCCCAATTTTATTTTATTTGATTGGATGGTTGTGATGAGAAAAGATTTCTAGGGTTGCGTTTTTCATTAATAAAATGTTTGGACTTTGAAATCTTGTTTAACTCTTATGTTCTATTTCTAATGGAATGAGAGCTAAATGTTTTGTATGGAATTCTTTGGGTTCTATGTGTCATGTTACATCTACGGGGTACCGCTAGGTCTTTACAATTATGCTTGTAGAAATTTTCTTTATTATTGGGGCCAAATGTGAAATGCACATCCCAAAAAACACAAATTTGATATGCCCTAACCTGTTACTAAACCCATAGTCTTTTTTGAATATTTATATCAAACAAGATAATATATTTATCAATATGATAATTATTTCCAATAGAGTTATGTGTGGAAAAAATTTCTTGACATAACAAAGGGAGAACAGCAAAATGAGTAAAATTTAACCAATGAACATACGTCCTTATACAATTAAAAATTGTTAGATTATAAAAAATGTAAATAATTATGTTAAACTAGAAGACATATAATTTTTTAACTAAATAAATCCAAAAAATGATTAATATTTGACTTCACCTTCATATTTCAAAATGTAGATTTTATAGGTCTTCTTGATAATTTTCTTTAATGTTAAAGTTCATATTAAATTTAAGATGTATGGGTTTTTCACCCTAAAAAGCTGCGAGTGAAATTATATAAATATATGAATAAATTTATTTTAACTTTTAAAGTGCAAGAGGGATTCTTGTAAAACCGTGCAAACAAATTCATTTTACTAACAACAATAAAAACACAAATGAATAATTAAAATCACAAGCTAGTAAACATGTAAATTTTCATATATTTAATAAGTGAGTGAAATAACAAATCTTGAAAAATAATTCATTGAACATGACATACATACGACACTCAATATATGGACAAAATAAAATTGTTGTGGAGAATCCTATGACACACTTAAACATGCAAAACCTAAAAGACGAATTTTCTGGGGGACAACATGAGCACATAAAAGAATACTAATAAGAAGGGACATATACTAATCCAAAGACTTTATTTATTATTTGAGGGATTTAAATATTGATCATTAATATTGTTTAGTTAAACATCATCCAAAAGTCATGAAATCATAAACATTCAAGTTTAGTAATTCAATTAATGATGGACTTCGTGGAATGTCAAAAGAGTAGTTCTGACAGTTATTCATTTGAATTTATGGACCTATTGAGGGGATCTCATCTGAAGGATGCATTTGGTGGTGTCACGGGAGTAAATATAGGATATATATTTGAGGAAGGCATCATAGATGTCATTGTTATTGAAGGAGTGGATTGAGGGATACTTGGTATAGACTGCTCGTCACCATCATTCTTTTTCAATGTTTCACGTATTAATTTAAGGTTCTTAGTAAATAACGTCACTTAGATCTTTGAGATAGAAAAGATTCATTTCAACAGAAATACTTTTTCCATTTAACACTTCATGCATCTCATTCGTAATTTCCTTGACCCTATTTTACTTTCTTTCCCTTAGTAGTTTTTTCTACAACTTCTTGATTCTTTTCTTGGTGAATTCCTCCTTTTTAATCATATTTTTTTTTCTCTCCAATATTTCCAATGCTTTAATCTTTTGAAAGGCGTTGACTGCTGCAGCAAGATTCCGAAACACCTTAGGTTCATCACTATAAGGACTATATATGATGAGAGTCATTTAAAGTTGTTCTGCCTTTTTCAACGACCCTATGTTTCATTTCTTGTAGACACTTTCTCTTTCAGCTTAATTTTCAATCAAAGAAAATATTCATTTTTTCTAGGCATGGCTAAAGATGAGGTATATGAGGATTTATGTGTTTGTTCAAGAATGCATTTGTTATTGTCTTGTAGTTGTATATGAAAATTTTGAAATCTTTAATGTGGGTGTAGTTTGAATTATAAAATTTCTTAATATAAATAATAATTATTTTGGAATGAAGTTAAATGATAGTATATTATCTTGAATTTTATGTTGTTTTTAGATCTGGTCTAATACTAGCCAAATATTTTGAGTTAATCCTTTACTATAAGGAGAAGAATTAATATTATTTAAGTTTGAATAAGTAGTATCCACAATACATGGTCATAAACTTATTATAAATATGATTCTTATAGAATTACATTAATATTTTTTCCAATTATGGAAGAAATAATATTTGGTAGAATTTTATACTACTTACAAATATTTTAAAAACTAAATCCTACGTAATTGTGTTTTTATTAATACATGATATGCATCAACCTATAAGATCTTGTAAATATTCTTAACTAAGAATAATCTTAGAAATTAAAAACAATCACTTTTGGAAAGAAAGGGGAAGTAAGTCTAAGAACTAAGTTTAAGAAGTGAGTTTTGGTCATTTTCAAACGGCCATAACTTGTTGCTCATGAAGAGTTTGAGGTGGTTTTTGATATGGTTGGAAATCAATTGAAGATATATTTTCAACTCCTCCGAGTTTCGGCATTTTTGATATCGTATGATGGAGATATGTCTATCAGAAGTTGCGTTGTCAATGTTAGGAAAGTCAAATTCCGGATTTAAGTAAGGGAAACTAGTCTTTTCTCCCAATTATTTTCTAATTCGTTGTAAGGGTTTAATTGGGATAAAAATAAGTCTTAAGTAAGTTTTGAAAATCAATTCACGCTTAGGGCTTGTGAGAAAAGAGAAGAAAGAAGGAGAACGGATGAAGATCAAGGTTTCGTCAAGAACGCCAAAATATTTCAAGTGGAATTCGTCGGGGGTGATCTATATTAATGTATGTGAGGCCTTTTTGTGTTTGGTTAGTCCACCCATACACCAATTTATTTCAATTGAGCAATTTATGAGTTGTTTACATGCTAAAAGTTCAAGTTCGTGAAGAAAAGTGTCAAATTGTCATTGATTGAATTGTTGGCTTCCTATTGTTTGTTTATTCTTGTTTCATCGGGTTTATTCAAAGGTTCATCAAGTTTGTATTCAGTTTACCAATAGTCCCATACGTTTGAAAGAACTAGGGAGGTTTGGAGATGAAAAGAGTTGACAAATCCACTAGATGCACTTGTGCAAGGCAAGGCGCGTTACGCCTATACTGCACCCAAACTCGACCTCTGACACTGAGGCCTAGTGTGGCATGTCACAGTGCGCTACAAATTTGCCTCATTAATTAGAGGGGGTCACGGATTGCCCTAAACTCACCTGGATTGGCGATTTTGGCAAAATTTTCGTACTTAATCCCTTTTAATCTTTCTAGGGTACACTAACACCTTCAATGATTTTAATTACTTAAAATGATTTCTAAGAACCTATAAACCATCAAAGAACACAACTCATAACCTTGAATCCATATTCTAATTCAAGGAAAGTAAAGATCAAAAGTCTAAAAACTTTAGAGTCAAGTCTAAAGATAAGAAGTAACACAAAGAAAAGTTTTTAAAGTCTTTCAAGGGTCTTTATTAAATGTTTTTAATTCATTTTAAGACGCAAGTTTCAAGTTAAAGTGAAAAGACAAAGTTGAAGTATTTTCTTCACAGTTATAAGTGAACTTAGTATTCCCTAAGAATTAATTAAGACTCAAGTTTTCAAGTTATGCGAAGAATAGAGAGTTCTGTTCATTTCTCAAAAGTTATAAGGGGACTAAGTACTCCCAAAAAGTCTACAAATGTTTTCACATTTATGTTAAAGAGGAAACGTAGATTTCCAAAAACGTTTTGAACAAGAAAAAGGGGACATTGATCCCAAAAGAGATTTTTAAAGCTAAATTGTTGAGCAAATTATCTCAACCCAAAGAAACGAAGTTATTTTAAAAGCATGTGATAAAGTGTATTTTGGGTGTAGTCTTGAGCACCTATGCTGGGATAAGAGTTCATATTAACTCAAGTCTCCCTGTAATCGTGTAGCCATCATGATTATTAACGGGTCATAATTTTTGGATGATGAGTTAATTTAAGATAGTGGATCCACTAAGTTGAGGACTTCTATGTGACGGCAAAGTATAGAACACTTCTGCAAAATGGGCGAGATGTTGTATCACTACTTAGTTTCCTAGTGGTGGATGTCGTTAGAGAATATCATACAAAAAATATATTACTTTGATATATAAATAAAGTTGAGTTTGTTATTGCATTTTTTTAAGAACTGAGTTATTTGTACGAATACAAGATTT
The DNA here is from genome assembly GCF_001406875.1 of Solanum pennellii. NCBI lineage: Eukaryota > Viridiplantae > Streptophyta > Magnoliopsida > Solanales > Solanaceae > Solanum > Solanum pennellii. The sequence goes on along the minus strand of NC_028646.1, from coordinate 10,069,646 downwards.
ATACACACACACACACACACACACACACACACACACATTACATGAGTCTTATTTTATTTATATTAAGTTCAATATTTCGTTAGTTTAGCAAAGACAAGGTAAGTGTTTCTTCTTATTATTCTTATGCTTAAGCTATTATTTAGCATTCCAACTAACGTACTCGTACATTTAATGTACTGATGCCTGTTGGCCAGCCTCGTCTTATGATCCAAATGCAAGTAACCAGGATCAGCATCCATTGCCTCATTGATTAAGTTTGAGGATTTAGAGTTAGTGGTGAGACTCCTTGCATTACAGATCATTCTTTTATTGATTTTTAGTTTTTTTGTTTGCAGAATGTTGTGGGATTTGTCCCAATATTCATTCTAGTATTATATTTCCTTAATAGACAGATAGTAAGTAAGATAACTCAGTTTTAAGTCTCTCATTATCTAGAATTTCAGATATTCTATTTTGAGACTTAAGTATCATTTTGGTTGAGACATTTATTTAAGTTATTTTATGAGAATGCTTCTCGCTTTACATTGAGTTAAGTCTTCTGCCGAGTTTAGTAAGTCAGGATAAAGGTATGCTCAAAGACAACAATGTATATTAGGTGTTGGCCACATCTAGGGTGTAGCCTCGGGTCGTGATAAACCTTGTATCTGAGAAAAAAGTTCAAGAGTCCTAGGGAGTCTATGAAGGTGTGTCTGTAGAGTCCTAGTAATCAGTGTGAAGCGCGTCACATCTATGAATAGGAGGCTACAACATTTAGGAATTTATCACTTGTATCATATCCCTTTTCATGAATTAGATTTTATCTAAAAACATTCTCTCTAATTCCTGCTTGCGGGTGTTTCAGATCATCATGGCTCCATGAAAAGTAGCAAGATGTCGTCTAGACAAAAGGAATGCTGAGGAACTAGAGGTATTTAATGCACCAAACGTGCACCTCCAGGAGAAGTCACTAATGTTGATTTCCTTGAAGCTATCAAGATGTTAAGCTAACCGGTGACTAACGATGTCGGGCAACAAAGAGGGGATCGACAAGAAGAGGCTGACACGTAAAGCATTCGTGAGTTCTTGAGAATGAATCCTCCAAGCTTCACTTGTTCAATCTCTACAGGTGATCCATAAAACATAGTGGAAGAGTTGAAGAAGGTTTTTGATATGATGCATGTCATTGATGTTGAAAGAGTCAAGTTAGATGCATACCAACTGAAAAATGTTGCTAGGACTTGGTTTGATTAGTTGAAGAAGGGAAGAGATGAGGATGCACCACGCCCGAGTTGGGCTTGCTTTGAAGAATCTCTCTTATAGTGGTTCTATCCCCAAGAACTGAAAGAAGATAAGGTACGGGAATTCCTTACATTGAAATAGGACTACTTCAATGTACATAAATATGGCGTGAAGTTCACCCAGCTGTCCCACTATGCTCTGAAATAGTTGAGGACATGAGGAGGTGAATGAGCTTGTTTGTCGCTATCTTGGGTCGTGCTTCAATCAAAGAGTGTAGAGCTGCAGTGGTGATATGCGACATGGACATATCAAGGTTGATGGTCTATGTGTTGCAAGGTATGTGGAGAAGCTACGAGATAGAGAAGAGTATAGGAACAATAAAGAGAAGTCTTGGAATAAGTTTGGGAAGCTGAAGGGTACTTCTAATAGGCCACAATTTAAGAAGAAAAAGTGGCATGCATCATCATCTGCTAGTGCTCATATACCAAGAAACAAAGGTGATCATCATGGCCAGAACTCGCAGAAATTCATAGCTGGACCAGCACAGTCTCAAGGTAGTGTGGCACAAGGAGGTAGTTGGGTTAGTGTATGTGCTAAGTGTGGTAGAAACAACCCAGGTAAATGTCGTGATGGATAGACAGGTTGCTTCAAGTGAGGTAAAGAGGGTTACTTTATGAGAGACTGCCCAAAGAATAGGGAAGGTAGTGGATACCTAGACAACAAATCACAATCTTAGTCAATTGTTGCACCAGACAAGGCTGCACCTAGAGAAGCCACTTCTGGAACTAGCGGAGGGGAAAACTGCCTATATGCAATCACTAGCCGCCAAGAGCAAGATAACTCTCCAGATTTTATAACGAGTATGATCAAAGTCATTACATTTGGTGTTTATTCTTTGTTATACCAATGAACAAGTTTATCTTCTGTAACTCCTTATATTGCTAATAAGTTTAAGATTCTTTCTACGAAACTTTGTGAACCTTTTTATGTTTCTACCCCTGTTGGAGACTCTATTCTAGCGAAAAGATTCTATTGTGATTGTCCTATTTCTATTTCATAGCAACACCACGGATTACCTAATAGAGTTTGACATGGTAGATTTTTATGTCATTGTAGTACGGACAGGCTTTGTTCCTATTATACACCAATAGATTGTAGAACTTGGGTTGTCAATTTTTAGATTCTTAACAATCGAGTCATAGAGTGGAGTAGTAGTTTAGTAAAGCCTAAGAATCGTTTTATTTTGTACCTCAAGGTGAGATAGTTAGTATCAAAGGGGTGTATCTATCACTTTGTCCGAGTTAATTACTCAAGTGCTGAGGTACCTTCCGTTAAGTCAGTTTCTATAGTAAAGGAGTTTCGAGAAGTATCTCCTGATGATCTACCTGGAGTCCCTTTTGAGAGAGAAATGACTTCGGCAAAGAAATCATTCCAAATACTCGTCGTATCTCTATATAACCATATAGAATTGCACTAGCAGAGTTAAAAGAGTTGAAAGAATAGATGAAAGATCGGTTAGATAAAGGTTAAATTAGATCACGTGTCTCAACATGGGGTGCTCCAGTCGTGTTTGAAAGAAAGAAGGATGATTCCCTTAGGATGTGTATAGACTATCGCCAATTGAATAAGGTTACAATCAGGAATAAGTATCATTTCCCAAGGATAGTTGATTTTTTCTATTAGCTTTAGTGTGCACCTATTTCTCGAAAATTGATCTCACATCTGCTAACATCAGTTAAGGGTTAGGGAATGTGAAATTACAAATAAATCCTTTAGAACTAGATAAATGCATTATTATTTTTGATTATGTCTTTTGGTTTGACCAATGCACCAACAACTTTCATAGATCTTATTAACACAGTCTTCAAGCCTTATTTAGATATATTTGTTATAATCTTCAATGATAAAATACTCATCCATTTAAAGAATGAAGAAGATCAAGCTAGTCATCTCAGGATAGTCCTTCAGAGATTGAATGATAAAGATTTGTACGCCATGTTTCTAAGTTTGAGTTTTAGATAAAGTCTTTGGTCCACATAGTTTCCGGTGATGGGATTAGTGTTTACACCTAATGATACAAGCAGTTAAGAGTTATCTAGATCAATGTCTCCAACTAATATAAGGAGTTTCTTGTGTTTGGCTGGATAATATAGAAGGTTTGTTGAGGGTTTTTCGTCTATTTATTCTCCTTTGATGAAGTTGACTCATAAGCCAGTTAAGTTTCAATGGTTAGAATCTTATGAGAAAATATTTCAACAGTTGAAAAAGAGGTTGGCTACTACCCTAGTGTTGACCTTACCAGAAGGTACTGAAGATTTTTTAGTGCATTGTGATTTATATAGAGTCGGTTTGGGTTGCGTGTTAATGAAGAATGACAAGGATATAAGGTTCATGAGAAAACTAATCCAACCCATGACTTAGAGTTGGTTGTTGTAGTTTTATCCTTGAATATATGTCGTCACTATTTGTATGTTGTTCATGTTGACATATTCACTTATCATAAGATCCTATGATATGTGTTTACCTAGAAGGAGATAAATCTCAAACATAGGAGGTAGTTAGATTTACTCAAGGATTATGACATTAGTATTCTTTACCACCTATTTAAGGCTAATGTGGTTGTTGATGTTTTAAGCAAGTTAGATATGGGAAATACCACCCATGTATAGCTAATGTGGTTCCTGATGTTTCAAGCAGGTTATAAGTAGGAAGTACCGCCCATGTTGAGGAAGAAAAGAGGGAGTCAGACAAAGAGGTACAAATACTTGCATGCCGTGAGTACGACTTAAGGATTCCACAGAAGGAGGGATAGTGGATACCAATGGGGTTGAGTCATCATTAGTGTCAGAAGTGAAAGAGAAGAAAGACAAAGACCTGATGTTCATAAGCAAAGAGTATTGGTTTTTTTACAAGGGGAAGATGGTGTGTAAAAGTATCAGGGTAGATTGTTTGTACCTAGGGTAGATGTACTCCAGGAGAGGATCATTGAGGAGGATCATAACTGCAGATAATCAATTCATCCGGGTTCCACCAAGATATATCGAGATTTGATAGAGGTTTATTGGTGTGAAGGTATGAAGAAAGACATTGTTGAGTTTGTTGCCATGTGCCTGAATTTCAAAAAAGTGAAAGTAAAACACCAACGCATGTAGTGTTGGCTCAGGATATGGAAATCCTAGAATATAAGTGGGATATGAATACTATGGACTTCATCAAAGTCTTTCCAAGGTTTCGCAGTTAGAATGATTCAATTTGGATGATTCTCGATTGAATGACAAAAATCCACCCAATTCTTGCCCATAAAAATCACTCATTAGGCAGAAGATTATGTGAAATTATACATTCAGGAGGTTGTGAGAATTCTGGAGTCCTAGTGTCGATAATTTTAGATAGAGGTGCAAAATTTACATATAAGTTGTGGAAGTCTTTCAAAAAAGGTATGGGTTCAAAGGTAAACTTAAGAACTGCTTTCCATCATAAGACATATGGGCAAGAAGAGCGTACTATCCATACCTTAGAAGATATTTTTAGGGATTGTGTGATTTTTCAAGGGGAATTGGGGTGATCACTTATCTCTCATTGAGTTCGTTGATAATAACAGCAACCATTCGAGTATCCAAATGGCTTTATTTGAAGATCTTTACGGGAGAAGATGCAGATCTCTTCTTAGGTTGTTCGAATTCGGTAAACCACGGCGATTGGATCAAATATAGTTCACCAAGCCATGGATAAGGTAAAGGTGATTCAAGAGAGATTTAAAGTGGCACGGAGTCGCCAAAAGTTCTACAAAGATGCTAGGAGAAGACCGTAGGAGTTTGAAGTGGAGGATTGGGTATATCTGAACGTTTAACCCATGAATGGTATTATGAGGTTTGGATAGAAGGGGAAATTTAGTCCCGGATACACTGGTCTTCTAAATATCAAAGAGAGTTGGCGATGTAGCTTAAGAATTAGAGCTACCACAAGTTTTAGCACTGGTTCTCCATGTTGAAAAAGTGCATGGGTGATCCGTCATAGAAGGAGGTGGCATCAGATAAAGTCCTTTTAAGGACAGAAGTAGCATACTTAGGGTTCAACCGAACCCTCTTCGACGGAAAATAATATTATTTATAAATGATTAAATTATTTTTTAAATATGTATAATAGATCTTGGACCCCCTTGTACTAATTCGCGGTTCTGCTTCTCAGATTTTAAACCCCCTAATCAAAATTCTAACTCCGCCACTAATCTCAATGAACTAAAAACAACATATTTCTTTGATCATAATAGCATACTTTCACATATCCTCATAGAGTAAAATTCTTTTATAATGGATGATCCTTTATATCATAATTTGTTGATATTACCCTTATATATAAGCGAGTAAGAGAGGACGAACATGGCATCATATAATAGTACAAAAAGCAGTCTAAATTGTACCGTGAATGCTTTAATTTCATGCTCCAAATAGCCTAATTTTATTTGCCATAATCGTTTTATATTTACGTGTAAGAAACAAAAAACCATCTCTTTCCGTTGATTGTTTGATTTTCGAATTGGTGAAATGGTCTGGTGGACCTTTGTACTTGTATCAGTTTGTATTTTGAAACCTTCTACTTATCTATTTGTCATATGGATCCTTAGACTCCATAAAACACAATTTATCGAACCCTTCTGACCATTGACCACACTTATGTGGATTTAAGATGGATGAGTTGGCAAAAGTGTGTGAATTCACACTCCTTAAGGCGAGTGAGTACTATATTTCAATTTAAAAAATGTTAATAAAAATATAAAATAATACAAAAATAAAAAAATAATTAAGAAGACCACATCTTCTTCACCATATTCCACCTTCAACAAAAACAAACTCCGTGCCCAATTTTTTGTTTATCTTTCTATACTCTTGTCATTAGATCTTGACATTGAAACCTTCTTGACTCTGTTGATTCACCTCTAAAGGGAGAGGTCGATAGTAGTGGTGCTCGTCGAAGAAAGTGCGGTGGCGATGGCTAGGTTGGGGGATCTAGTTACAACATTGAAGAGATCTTTTCTAGATATGGTGGTATGGCGTCGATGGCGGTAGTTTCGTGATTGTGTGGAGGCGACGGCCAGATCGGGTGGTGTGGCGGCGACACCTTAAAAATAATTTTTTCTCTTTAGTTTCTAATATGTTGTCCTTCACTTAGTTTTTTATTCTCATTCTACAAATTTGTGAGGTAATAAATTTGAAAATTTTGATGGGTAAAAATAATTGTTAAATCAATATTTTGATATATTGAGATATTTTAATGGCGACAAAATTTGCATTAATTGAGAAAAGAGGTTTATGAAGTTTCAAGTGATGAACAATGTTTTAATAATTAATATAACTTAAATTTATGAATGATGAAAACATAAAAATTAATGGTGATTTTTGTGATATGAGAAAGTGGTGCTAATGGTGAAGATGATGATTGTGATGGTGACCTCTAATGAAAAAAATGGAGACATGGTTAAAGAAGAATGAAAGAGGAAAGAAGAGAAAAAAATTCTTAAAAATAAAAAATTAATGATGTGTCAATTGAAATATGATGTGGATGACGATGTGTCACTTTTGTTTAGCGTTTGAAGCTCAGCCAACGCCAAGGGGGATAAAAATACTGACATTCGTTGAGTGTAAGGGCTCAGTTTATAAATAGTTAAGTAGAATGGTTAAGAATACAAATATATACAAGTATAAGGGTCCACCAAGCCATTCCGGCATGGAATCTTCCATTGCATTCTCTTCTGAACCCTGAAATTTTTAAGTCTTTTAAACATTTTTTCTTGCATCTGTTTTACCTCTTCAATGGTTTATGTTTATTGTTTGTGATGATTATGAATTACCTACTTTTATCAATCAATCTCAAATGAATATTTGTTTTCAGTTCTTAAGTGGTATTTATTACATTTTTCCGATTTTGCTATGATTTTGTTCATGATGTTTCTAATTTGGTTTGATTCATACTCAGAGATGCTTGAAAATTGGTTTTGTTCCCTTTATTATTATTCTCATTCTATATTTTTTTTCCTTCGCAAGTTTACATTTTTGATAGTCACAATGTGTTGGGTATTTTTTTTTCTGCTTCTTTAATTGTGCATTTTCTGCTTTTTAAATAGTTTATTGTAGGATTTTTTTAATTTTATGTTTCTAACTGGGTTTTATTTACTCATTCATGTTTAACTTTAGATTTTATTTGTTTTGCCCTCTCTTCTTTATGACACACACCACTAATTTTTTTAGCTTTTCTTAATTAATGTGAATCTTGATATGTTAAATGATCTTTTTTAAGGATGGGAGGAACTGGATAAAAAAGGACCTATACATGTTATTCTCGAAGCATTGATTGACAATAAAACTTTATGTTATAATCAAATAAATATGCATAATACATTATACACATTCAAATACAAAAGTCCAAATATTTGTAGATACTATATGATAGAGATGACAAATTGAAGATATATGAAAACAATTTTATAAGATGGTTAAGATTCAAGAAATCAAATGATGCAATGTCAGAACATGTTGATGCTGGTGAGGGATAGACAAGATTTGCTAGAGGAACTAGACAAGCTGTTACTTATGGAAGAAATGAAAGCAAAAGTTGTTGTGTTCCAACCTTAGCGCATGTCTTAAACTCGAACCATTCATACCATCAAAAACAACGAAAAGTGAGTCTTCTTAACTACCTACAGTTAAGATTTGGTTCTGTCCCCTGACTTTTGAATTAATATTAGATTGAAATATAGTCTCACTTGGCTAAGTTGTGCGGACTCTTCATTTACGTTAAGACTTCCGTGTCGAATTCTTCAAAAATACATTAATTTTGGAGAATTCAGTACATACCCGTTGTCATTTTTGAAGAGGTCCAGAAACAGTCACTCGGTAGTGAGAACCATCAATAGGATAAATGGAATGAACTAGCAAAGATGGAATGTGGTTATTAAATTTTGTTGTTTCCTCAATGTTCCTGATAAATAGCTAAATTTATATGTGTTTTCTGTTAGATAACTTGAAAGAACTTTAGCTTTAACCTCTTGATATCAGTTGATTATATTCGAAATTGATATTTCATCTTTTTGTGTTATTGTAGAGAAATATGAGAGGTTACGAGGACTCTATTTAGTGTTGTTATGATTAGAGAGGTTTGTCAGTTTATAAGTGATTTTCTATTTTCCTTTATATGTAAATTATAATATCATTTTCATGAGATCTCAGCTATTGTTTCTCTCTCACTTTCACACACAGATTTTATGTGTTTGGTAATTGGGGATGTGATGAGATCTCGAGAAAGCCATGCGCCACTCTGATATTAGTGATGTCAAATTTCTCATACCAATACACCCTTCTGAGTTGTTAAAGATTTTTATTTGCATGTGAGAATTAAAACAAGTGAGCATATATATATTTATTTGTACTGCAAAACACATGTTATTCTATTTTATTAGGCTTCTGCTAAAATTAACAGTTGTTAGTTTTTTCAATACGAAGTTTTTACAGTTTCATATTAGTGAAACAATAGAGTAAAGGATGATCTAGCAAGTTATAAATAAAAAATAAAAAAAACTATATGAAAAAATGCACACTTATCATGAACTTCAGTTCCCCGGAATTACATTTTGCATATTTAGAAATGCTTACAAATATGATATAATGTATCGTGCACATTTCAATAATCGCGTCACTAAGAAGCTATAATAGTTAAATGTAAAGCAGGGGTGTAATTATGTTAACTTAAAGATAGAACATGCGTGGACAAGCTGAAGGTAAAACTCAACATGTTCTCGAGGTCACTAGAAACCTTTTGTGTGCTTCTGCTTGATGATGTACAAAATTAAATTGTCTGAGTATACATTTGAGGTGTCTGATGTGTCCGAGTTATGTTATTTTGAATTGTCTTTCTCCTTTTTAGATCATACCAGGAAAATCTCTAGAACAACTAATGATCGTGGCTGAGTCAATAGCCCGAATGGTAGACTGGGACTATTGTCTCAGGTGAGCACTGTCCTCACGAATCTCAAATGCAATGTTGTTAGTGTTAATGTGTTGACTCATAAGGCCTGACAACAACTAGGTAAGGAAACAGGAGGTAAGTTAATGATCCGAAAGAGTTGTCTATGATAAAGTAACTATTGTAAATTGTACATAGATATAGGGATAAATTAAGAAATCCCAAGGGTCTCTCATATACCGAGAGAAGACAATCACCAACTAATGTTTGCATACCAAGATTATGAACGTGCTTCTGGGGAAGGATTGAATGAAAAAGAGAGGCCTAATGTGAGTGTCCTTAATTGGTAAGATGAAGACTACTCTATTGTTACAATCCAGTGTAAGGATAGACCAAAGCTTCTCAGTCTTGAAAGTTTTCATGGAGCATAATCTTAACTATAAGTCAAAAGATTGATGGAATTTTTTGCAATTTTCCCCCTATTTTGGTGACTTTTTTTACTCTGTTAAGTTTCGGCAAGGATGACTGAAAATTGATCCTCTCTTTTGTCCCTTTCTAAATGTTTCTTCATATAAACAAAAAAAATTGTTTTCACAATTCAATACCCTGCTGAAATGGTTGATGGTTGAATTTATTACATTAAATTCTTTAGTAAGCAAATAGTTTATTTCTTCCATTGTTGTTTGTATGTTTTTATTTGTTGAATTCATATACATTAATTTAGATTCTTATAAAGTGTGTTTCATTTCTCAAAGTTTTCTTCCTCCTATTTCATTAAGTTTATTTTTTTACTATAAAACATAGTGATTCATATATCCATATCAACTTCTTTTTGGAATGTATCTATTTCAACTTCTTTTTGGGTTGTGCTATATTTGATAGCACCTAACAACAAATATTTGATAACTAATGCGGAACAAATGATTGAAGTTTGTTAAAAGAAGAAAAATGATTTCTCTTTCTTGCCACAATTAGTATATTATTCTCACTGTTTTTTCTTGGGTACAAACATTTTGTATGTCATTGCACTATTCCTAGAATATTTATATAGCGACAATTAGTCCATATCTTTTATTGCAAGTTAAATAATTTTTCATATTTCCTGTTCTCTTCTTTTTAGGCATAGAAGAGATCAAGTTGTTTTTAAAACTAACAAATTACAAAATATACTAGAGCTATGAACTTCCTTTATGATGCATTCTTTTAGTGCAACACTCTGGCTACACATAATCTAACATGGTCCTTAATATGCCATCTCTCCCTTGGTAAAAAGCCATTACCTTTTTCTTATGAACATCTGTCTTTAATTCCTAAAAAATTGGTACTTGATCCTACTTATGTTTTACTTTTTACACTAATGAAGATCTAGCCCCATTCATCACCACTACTCTTCTATCTGTGGAATTCAATAAATGAACTCCCAAGTGTTCAAGTATGTGCCCAACCATTGCTAGTTCTTTCTTATCTATCTTAAAGTAGGCAGTACTAGCAATAGACAACCTGCTCAAGGCATCAGAAACAATATTAGCCTTACGTGGGTGGTATAGAATACTCATGTCATAATCCTTGAGTAATTATAACCACCTCATTTGTGTGCGATTGAGATCTTTCAGAGCAAATACATACTGAAGACTTATGATCAATGAATACATCGACATGAACACAATACAAATAATTACGTCATATCTTCAAAGCAAATACTACGACATCCAGCTCTAAGATATGAGTTGAAGGTGAAGAAAAACCTTTCATGTGAGGATGTCCTGGTTAAGATTTTTGAGAGGAAAGTTAACGACTTGAAAAACAAGAAGTCGTGTGTGCCAAAGCGCTATGAAGGAAATCATATCGTGCAGGGTGCTACTTTGAGGTCAAGGCCGATATGATGTCCCAATATCCATACTTTTTCCTTCTACTTTGACTACAGCTTGAGGTAATGAGTTTCTCTTTACTTGTCTTATGTTTTAGGGTCATGTGTTTTTTGTGTTCCCATGATTTCCTTATGTTATGCATGTTCGTGAAAAAATTGTGTTTAGAAGAAAATGAGTTTAGATGATTGATTATCCTCATCATGTTGTGCATTGAATGTGAATTCCCTATAGACTCCAGGAGATGATATGATGAATATGCTTTAGCTATGATTTTTAGTGTGAGTTTCCTATAGGCTCCAGGAGATGATAAAATTGTGTTTAGCATACTTTTAGCTTGGAGAAGGAAGAGCCTTCTTGATGATGAGAAATTCTAAAATTTCTTACATATTGGTTAGTTAAAGATGAGGAATTTTAAAATTTCTTACATTTTGGTTTGTTAGGTGTTGCACCTTTTTTCGTTATAGTACATTGAGTATGTTTAGCTTGGAGTTAATGTTTCTTCATCGGTTGTTGAAATTTTTATATGTTGAATCCATGAAGGGTTGCTAGTCTTGAGGTTTTTCCGTTAGAAATGTCTAGAATCTTACCCGAGGACACGTTTTCCCAAGAGGGAGATAATGAAACACCACAGAATCTAGAAGGCTAAACTAGGGCTAATTGAGAGGGCAACATCCAAAAATGGAGGAAGTTTGGGAAGACTTCACCAACCACTACCTCACCTCACATGACCATCACAAAGATTCGTGGAGGTCTAGGCAGTATCTAGGATACTCTGCACCAAAAAAGGACCCTTCCTAAAGACGGCTCGTGAAGGCTACAACAACCATGGGAAGGGTCATGATCCTAAGCTAGTCGTAAGGCGAGAAAGTGTTTGAAATTTAGCCACTCTTCCAAGAACCAAAGAAAGAACCCCGGCTCGTGGTAAGGACTACGATTCTTGCAACCTCACATGGTCATGTGGTAGTGTACTATAAGTTAAGGGTTAATTGATCTTTTCTTGTTTTAAGTCATTGTCATCATTTTCATAGAAAATTGTTTAATTTTTTGGATTTCTAATCTTTGCTAAGTTCTTTTCCTCAAAGGACAAAGTTTCATTGTATCAAGTTTGTTTCATGTATTTTTTTGGGGCATGATGTATGGGCTAGTCTCAATTTTAGTCTATTAGATTAGATTGTTACTATGTGACAAGATCTCTAGAATTTTGTTTTTCATTAATAAAATGTTTTGACTTTGAAATCTTGTTTCACTCTTATTTTTCTATTTCTCAAGTAATGAGAGTTAAATGTCTTGTATGGAATTCTTTGGTATTCTATGCGTCATGTTACATCTAGGGTGTACCCCTAGGTCTTGATAATCATGCATGGAGAAATTTTGTGAATTATTAGGGTAAAATGTGAAACGAGCATCCCCCAAAACTAGTATTTTATATGCACCAACATGTTACAAAACCCTTTGTCCTTTTTGAATATTTATATGTTTCAAATATTTAGTAAACAAGAATATTTATTTCTGAATACGTTAATTATTTCAAATCGAGTTACGTGTGGAAAAAACTTCTTGACATAACAAAGGTAGAACAACAAAATGAAAAAAAAAATTAACCAATGAACATATTTGGTGATACTATTTAAAATTGTTTGAATACAAAAATTAATTATAACCAATAAAATTAACCCAAAAGATATGGAATTTTTTTATTTACTAAATAAAATAATAATAATGTATCCTTTACTTCATCTTATTATTTCAAAATATTTATTTTGTAGGATTTCTTGATAATTTTCTTTAATGTTAAAATTCATAGTTAATTTTAGATGTATGGTTTAATCATCTTGAGAAGCTGAGAGTGAAAATATATTCAATACATAAATCAATTTATTTAAATTTGAAAGTGTAAAAGGTTTTCTTGGAAAATCGTGCAAACAAAAAACATTTTTGTAACAACAGCAATAAAAAAATGAATAATTAAATAGATCACAATCTTGCAAATAAGTAAATTTTCAGAAATTTAATAAGTGATTGAAATAAAAAATTTTGAAAAATAATTCATCGAACAAGACATACATACGACTCTCATTATATTTCAAAAATAAAACTGCTGTAGAGAATCCTCTGTCACACTTAAACATACAAAACCTAAAAGACATAAATTTTGAAGGGGACAACATGAACACAAAACACAATACTAAAAAGAAGAGATATACTAGTCCAAAGACTTTACTTGTTATTGGAGGGGTTTGAATCTTGATCACTAGCATTACATAGTGAAAGGTCATCCAACAAAGTGACAAAATCATCATCATTCAAGTTGAGTAAATCAATAAATGATGGACTTTGTGAAATGTCAGTAGAGTTCTGGTAGTTATCCATTGGAATTGATGCACCCACTGAGGGGATCTCAGCTAAAGGATCCATTTGCGGTGTCATAGAAGTAAATGGAGGATCTATAATTGGGGAAGACATCATAGATGTCATTGTTGTTGAAGGAGTTGATTGAGGGACATTTGATGTAGACGCCTCGTCACCATCATTCTTTTCCATTATTTTACGTATTAATAGAAGTTTCTTCTTAATAACGTAACTTAGATCATTGAGATAGAAAAGATTCATGTCAATGGAAATAATTTTTCCATTCAACACTTCATGCATCTCATTTGTCATTTCCTTGATCCTATTTTCCTTTCTTATCTTTAGTAGTTTTTTTTGCAACTTCTTGATTCTTTTCTTGGTGAATTCTTCCTTTGTTACCATATTTTTTGATCTCTCCACTGCTTCCAATTCTTTAAACTTTTGAAAAGTATTGATTGCTGCAACAAGATTGGGAAACACCTTAGGTTCATCACTATAAGGACTATATACGATAAGAGCCATTTCAATGTCACAAAGAGTGCTGAGTTCTTTTGCCTTTTTCAACAACCCTATGAGTCTTTTCTTGTATGAGACTTTTCTTTCCGTTTCATTTTCAATCAAAGATAATATTACTTTTTTTCTAGGCATGGCTAAAGAAGAGGTATATAAGGATATATGTGTTTGTTAAATAATGTATTTGTTGTTGTTCTTGTATTTGTAGTTGTCTTTGCCTAAGATTTACCCATGTATATATAAATAAAAAATTTGAATTCTATAATGTTTGGGTAGTTTGAATTATACAATTTCTTAATATAAACACTAACTGTTTTGGAATAAGTTTAAATGAGAGTATATTATCTTGAACTTGATGTTGTTTTTTGATTTGGTTTAATACTAGCAAAATTTTTTGAGTTGATCTTTTCATATAAGGAAAAGAATTAGTGTTGTTTAAGTTTGAATAAGTAGTATCCATAGTACATGGTCATAAGTTTATAGAAAATAGGTTTCTTGTAGAATTCCATTACTATTTTATCCAATTTTGGAAGAAATTATATTTAGTATAAATTTTAAACTACTTTCAAATATATCATAAACTAAATCCTACCTAATTTTGTTTTTATTAATATATGATATACAACAACCTATTACTTGAAGCTAAGTGAAATATTTTCCTAAATTAGTTTGAAGGTAAATCAATGTTCCATTATTGTACTAATACTAATCAAAATAATTTATTTGCTTATAATTGAAAATAAAAAGATAAATTTTATTATTTTAAAGAAATGATTTGTCATGACCAGAGTTATCAAATCTTAATGCCCAAATTATAATAATCCACTAGTGTAACAACCCGTTAAATTTACTTGTTCTATTTATGAGACACTTATAAATTTCCTTGCGGTATAATTATGAACTCTGTTCCCTATGCAACTAGTGACAAAAGAATAGGTTTAAAGTGAACAGTCCATATATTTTTATGGGACACAATTAAGTTGACATCAATGGAAGTGTTTAAACTTGAAATCATAAGGTGGTAGTTTAGTCTATAGTTAAAATTGACATAGTGTATATATGTTTTAAGTTATGTTAAAGGTATTCTTGCCTATAAATGCAATTAAACATTGAGGTGCTTTCTGTACTTCACTAAGTTAGTAGGTGACAAGTAGGTGCATCACCTACATTGACTTATTGACATGCTAAAGGACCAAGTACGTTCATCACCTACTAAGACACATTTGACCATGTTATTGGGCCAAGTACACTACCTATATTTGACCCAAGTTGAATAAAATATAATGGAAAAATACACAGCCAAGGCCCAATCTTTCCAAGTCCACAAGAAATATTTTGAATGGACAAGTAGGTGCATCACCTAATTAAATGTGATGGTTGCAGATGAAGTATAAGAAAGGTGGAAAGAGATAAACCTATCAAGGTCAAAAATATTACATAAATATCTCATTTTTCTCTTATCCAAATTTTAAGCTCTCAAATTCATATATTTATCTCTTTCTCTTAAGATGAAGCAACCACCCAATTTTCCCATTAAGGGTTCTAACTATTTTCACCTAGTTTCTTCCAAAGCAGCCACTAGATCACCTTCTCTCCTCTATTGTTTCAAGTATATTAGACAGTTCTTCAAAGGGAGTGAACTAGAGGTAGCTATATGTGTTGGAAGCCAAGGTTTTGTCACTCTCTTCCAAAGAATAAGAGAAGGTTACAAAAATAGTAATTGAAGGAGAATAACATATATAGATAGCGAAGGTAACGCCGTTGCCAAAACCTATAATTATTTGTTTACTTATGAATTCATGACTTACTTTTTTATTACAACTCAAGGGATATTAATTTAAAACCACAAATTCATGTATTTTGATTATTTTTCTGTGTTATAGACTGTTATTGTAATTAATTTTTTATGGGAGGTCATAGAGGTACATAGAGAATGATTGCGGAAAGTTTTAACGTCAGATTTATAAGCTATGGTGATGCACCATTAAATTAATGTTTTTGTTAAGTAACTGCACATTTCATGGAAAGGTTGTTACTAAATAACTATAACAGACAGAATTTGTGTCACAACAGGAATCTAGAACCCAGACGAGACCGGCGTTGTTGACCTCTCAGAGGTCGCAAACAAGCCTATTTACGTCATACCTGCTTTACATAGGTTAATTTTAGCGGAAAATTTGAAACTTTTTGTTATTTAAACATGATTGCTAAGCATTCTTAACATTTTATAATCGTTCATCATCAACCATCTAATATTAAGGAAATAAAGAACTGAGAGAAATAGTTCATTATGTCTTAATTGTAAAATTGCCAAAATGGCCCAATACAAAGTATGAACCAAAACAGGAAAGAAACGCTAGTGGAACATGCTCCACTATCTCAACTCTAAAGCTACGCTAGAATATAAAACAATAACATCCTTTAAAGCATGAGGACCTACCAAACTCTGGATGAATGCTGACGTCCGTATAGCTGCAACAAAGATCCTGCAACTCTATCGACCACCTGTGTTTGCACCTAAAATAGTATAGATTTTTAGGGTTAGTACACACTTGTACAAAATATGGGTATATTCAAGCACACACAATGGTTGGGGGTATGCCAATGCACTTGGCCACTTAGTGTATCTTACACTCACACTTAACCCTCCAAGGGTTCATCAATTCATTACATACATTATAGTTCCACTTATTTTTGAACATATGTTAGAGTTAGGTGTCTATACATACAAGCAATGGGGCTTCATTTGATGTTTGCTAAGTGATTATTACTTTCCTAAGATTATGTCCTACAAGACTTATGCATCTTGTATATCTATGTCGTGATCTTAATTTTTCATCTAAGTAAATGACATTATTCTTGGATATTTTACTCACGTATGACTTATGCATCAATGCGTAGATTTGTGCAAGGGAACCCAAATCTTGGATCACTTGGATATCATTTATATTTTTCATTAATTTTATTTCTAATATTCATAACACTAGACTCTAAATTAAATCTCAACATTTACATTGGAGGATTAATTTTCTATTTTAATTTCACTCTTAGATAACTGAATGGTTGGGGGTTCGAGCCCCCACAACCCCTTTGATTTTAAGAGTTAAATTCGGTACAATAGAGAGGTTGTGGGTTCGAACCCCCACGCCCCCCCTTATTTATTTTAAAAATTTCGCTGACGAGGCTGTGGGGTGGTGGGTTTGAACCCCCACATCCCCTCTATCTTTATTTTATTTAAATTGACGAGTGACAGTGAGGTTGTTGGATCGAATCCCCACGGCCACACTTTGTTTCCTTGTTATTTCGACTCTCCCTTCAGCGCTGAGGTCGTGGGTTCTATCCCCACACCTTGCATTTTCTTTTTTCATTATTTCCTCTCCCTTCGCGCGTATTGGGAGGTCGTGGGTTCAAATCCCACGCCTCCCATTCACTAGTTTACATAATTTTTCTCCTTCTCCTCCCCATAGGTCGCGAGTTTAATCCCCCCCAGCCCTATTTTCCTTATTTTTTTGCGAAAATAGGAGCTAGGATCGATTCCCTTCCAGCCCCCATTTTCCTTTTTCATTGCCTCACAAAACCAGTAGCTAAGGGGTTCGATTCCCCTTAGGTTCATCACGTTTTTCTCTTATTTTTCAGCATGCTAAACATTTGAGGTCTTGGGTTCAATTCCCATTGACCTCACTTATTTATTTCCCTTTCTAAAAACCCATAATTTAACCTTCTGGAGAGTATGCAATCTGGAAATTATTTTCTTATCATTCTACATTCATTTTTAGTCACCTCTTTCATGAGTTTACTTAGCTAAAAGAATGTTATTCAACCCAAGATTCTTCATTATAATGAACACCACATTGCACACCCATTACACACATAGAATACACCAAAACACATGAATATTCGACCCAAAAATAGTGGCTAAAGCCTCTGCCACGATGCACACACAACACCAATTTTTGGTTACACTTCGAATAATGTTTTCATAATCACATAAAACATGTTCACAGTTAATATAAATACGTCAATCATGCCTATGTATAGAAGCACAACATACCCATGCTACGAATTCGTTTGGGAGCTAAGGACAAGGACATACAAAGGGGAACAACCTTAGTATTCAAGAGCTTGAGAAACGTTATAAGGAAAGTACTCTTGGAGAATGAATTCCAGGAGAGAAACCCATTCCTTTTGATGTTGTTCAAGTGTGAAGCTGCTTCCCGAAAACTCCTCCAAATCAAGCCATATTCACTTCAACGCACACCCCACTCGATGAACCCTTTCTTAGCCTTGACGTTTTGATTACTTTGTCTTTTACTTAAAAATTCTTGTGAGTTCTTCAAGTGTGAAAAACTCTTGATGTACTTTCTGGTTTTTGTTGTGTTTTGAAAAATAACGTGAGAGAGACAGATTGACCTGTCCGTCTATGATCTCAGCACGTACATCCTCATAAGATAAGTCTTCACCAACCCCCAAACCATCAATAAGTAGGATTGATGTTGGATCACCTAGGCACTTTTTGAACACAGAGACATGAAAGACTAGATGAACAGAAGCTAGTTCTGTAGGCAATGCTAACTCATAGGCCACCTCACCCACACGTTGTAGAATCTCATATGGCCCAACATATCTCGAAGTCAGCTTCCATTTTTCTACCAAATCTCATCACCCCTTTCATAGGCAATATTTTCATGTAAACCTAGTAACGAACATCAAACTCTAAGGGTCGTTTTCTGTTATCAGCATATGACTTCTGCCGACTGTAAGTAGTAGTCAACCTGTCCCTAATCACTCTAACCTTCTCTAAGGCCTCATGAATGATCTCCAGACCAAAAATGGATTACTCTCCAACCTTGAACCACCCAACTGGAGATCTAAACCTCCTACCATACTTTGCCCCAAACGGTGCCATCCAAATGCTGGAGTGATAGCTATTATTATACGAAAACTCTATCAAAGGCAGATGGTCATCCCAGGTACCTCTAAAGTCGATCACACACGCTCTCAACATGTCCTCCAATGTCTGAATGTGTGCTCTGTCTTCCCATCTGTCTGATGATGAAATGCAGTGATAAGCTTCACCTGCGTGCCCAAGCTCTTCTGGAATATCTCCAGAAATGAGAAGTACACTGATCTCCTCTATCTGAAACAATAGACAAGGGAATCACAACCATCTCACAATGTCATCGATATAAAATCTTACATAATCCTCAGCTCTGTAGGTAGACTTCACAGGGATAAAGTGAGCAGACTTTGACAATCTGTCTATAATAACCCATATGGAGTCATGTTGTCTCTTACTTCTCGGAAGACCAACCACGAAGTCCATATTAATAGCCTCCCATTTCCCCGCCGGAACCTCAATAAACTGAGTTAGACCACCAGGCTTAAGATGCTCTTGCTTGACTTTTGGACAATTAGGACACTTAGACACATATCTTCCAATGTCCTTCTTCATGCCCTCCTACCAATAGATCTGCCTAAGATTATGATACATCTTGGTGGAACCTGGATGTATGGAATAGCTAGAACCATGGGCCTCTCTCACAATCCTGGTCCGTAAACAATCTACATTTGGTACACACAACATGTCCTTGTATCTAAGTATGCCATCATTTCCCAAGGTGAAAGACTCATTCATTTTTAACAACACTGATTCTTTCGGCTCCATCAACATAGAATCAAAATGCTGACCCTTCTTGACTTCAACTATCAGGGATGATTCCGAACTAGGGTGAACTGAAACACCCCTTATCTGTGTACCTCTTTTTCCAACTCCTTCTTCTCTTCCTCAATGTGGGTTGTACTCCCGAAGCTAATCCTACTCAAAGCATCAACCACAACATTAGCCTTACCAGGATGGTATTGCACATTCATGTCATAATCCTTCAACAGCTACAACCACTTGCGCTGACGTAGATTCAACTCCCTCTGTGTGAACACGTACTAGAGACTCTTATGATCCGTGAATACATCCACATGCAATTCATACATATAATGCCTCCACAGTTTCAATGTAAACACCATACCAACTCTAAGTCATGAGTGGGATTATTCTTTTCATTAACCTTGAGTTGTGTGGAATCATAGGCTATAAACTTACCAACCTGCATAAGAACACAACCGAAACCAACTCTAGATGAATCATTAAAAACTGTGTAATTCTCACCACACTTAGGTAGAGTAAGCACCAGGGCTGAAGTGATTCTGTCCTTGAGATCCTGGAAACTCTTCTCATAAGTCTCCTTCCATTCAAACTTGTCTTTCTTCTTCCTAAAAGTTGTAAGTGGGGCAGCAATGGAAGAAAAGCCCTCCACAAACCTGTGGTAGTAACCACCCAATCCTAGAAAGCTACGGATATCACTGGGAGTACGGAGCTTTGGCCAGTTCTTAACAACTTCAGTCTTCTTGGGGTCCACCTCTACACCTTGATCGGACACAACATGGCCTAGGAAGGTCATTGATCTCAGCAAGAATTCACACTTGCTAAATTTGGCATACAATTGGTGTTGTCTAAGTAGCTGCAACATTAGTCTCGAATGTTGTTCATGCTCTTCCTTGGTCTTATAGTAGATGAGAATGTCATCAATGAATACTATGACAAAAGAGTCAAGGTAATCAAGGAAGACCCTGTTCATGAGATCAATAAATTCCGCAGGTGTATTCGTGAAACCAAATGACATGACTAGAAACTCATAGTGACCATAGCGGGTAAGAAAGGCTGTCTTTGGGGTATCTCCATCCCTAACCCTAAGTTGATGGTACCCTGAAAGAAGATCAATCTTAGAGAAGAAACTAGACCCTTGAAGTTGATTGAACAAATTATCTATTCTGTGGAGTGGATACTTATTCTTTATAGTGACTTTGTTGACCTGCCGATAATCGATACACATTATAAGGGTCCCATCTTTCTTCTTTATTGACAACACAAGAGCGCCCCAAGGGTATATCCTTGGATGAATGAAACCCTTATCAGTGAGATCTTTTAACTACAACTTTAACTCTTTGGGTTCTGCTGGAGCCATTCGATAAGTAAAGATTGGGATTGGTTTAGTATCGGGTTTGAAGTCGTTACCAAAGTCAATCTCTCGAAGGGGTTCACTACAGGCACTGCGTCTATGGAAGGAATGCCATGATCTAAATCATTAACAATCAAGTTCGCACACATAGTCTTACAACTTACAACTATTTGGCAATCCTTGTATACCCTATCAGTTCTTACACTTTATCCTAAAGGCGTACTAACCACTATAGGATCATACAGAAGTTCAGGCAGTATTTCAAAAGTAACGGAAAACAAAGGAGTTACAAAGGAAAGCGTAGAGCCTGGACCAAGTAAAGCATAAACAGAAGTTGAGCATAGTTGCAGCATACCTGTTACCACATAAGGACTTCTCCTACTCCTTCCTGCTCTTCAAGGCATAGAATCTGTTCCTCTTCGGAGGCTCAGCTGCTGCTGCACCCGGTGGGTTAGGCCTAGGCTGAGCATTACCTCCCTTCTGACCTCTGTTCTGTGGACAAACTCTGACCATGTGTCCCCTCTTACCAAAACTGAAGCAGGAATTTCTGCCTTGTCTGCACTCTCCACTGTGAGCTCGGCCACTCTTAGCACAGTTCTTCTTAAGAAGTTGCATCTGACCTCCATTTCCCTTCTAGGGCTCAGGTCAGCCTTCTTTAGGTTTAGCACCCCTCTTAGGATTTGAATTCCCAAAACTCTGTTGCCCCTTTTTGAATCTTGGTTGCTCATGGACGCCAAAATTATTTCTGTGGCCTCCATGACTAGAACCTGCCTGATCTTAAGACCTAGGCCTCCTAACATCAAGAATACCTCTCTTTCTGCGGTTTTCTTCTACCTGCTGGACAAAACCATCAGCCTGGAAAGGTCAATTTTATGATGGAGCATCAAAGATCGACACTCCTCCTCCAGATCTCTATTGATTCCTATGAGAAACCTGCCCATCTCATCCCTGCTATTAGAAACGAGGGAAGTAGCATACCTGGATGATTTCAAAAAAGCTCAGTATTCTCCTCGTTCTTGCTATTAAATACTAGGGGAAAGTAACATACCTTGATAGCTTAACAAAATTCAGGGAATACTCACTAACTTTCATAGATCCTTGCATAAGGTTGATGAACTCCTCAACGTTGGCCTCCCTCATCTCTCTGGGGAAGAATCTCTCCAAAAATGTTGTCTTGAACAGCTCCCATGTGACTGGCACTCCACCTAAGACACGACTATCTTGCCATATCGTGCACCAAGTGTGTGCAACATCCTTGAGCTGATAGGAAGATAGCTCAGCCTTCTCAATATCAGTGGCCCCCATAGCCACCAGGATCTTATGCACCTCATGTACAAACTCATGAGGATCCTCCGATGTCGTAGCCCCTGTGAATATGGGAGGGTTAATCCTCGTGAAATCTCACAGTATGTCAGCCATGCTGCGAACCGGTGGGTTCTCCCTCTGAACATCATGCCGGATGACTTGGGCAGCCATAGCCTGAGCCTGAATTTTGATGGCCTGTTTCATCTGGGTCAAAGATGCCCTCACCTCAACATCGGTAAACCCAGCTGGGTTAACTGGCATGCCACTCCTTCAGCTAGGGACTGGGGTGTAACTCGTTGGCCCGAGCAGTTGCCCCCCTTCTCATCTGACCAATAGCCCTCCTAGGGTTCATTCTCTGAAAAAAAAAACAGGGGTTGATGTTATACATGCTCATAACACCAAGAACTTAAACATTAGGAAAAGCACAATAAGATTAGAAGAAGGGAAAATTTCCTACGCATCATGTAATCTCTAATTTAGGAGAGTGGTGCACTTCACTACCATGACTTAGAAACTACTTAATGTGGTTGATGTGAACTCATTGTTCTCGAAATTTAACCTAGTACTTTGATACAAACTTTGTCACGACTAGAATTTAGACCCCAGACAAGACCGGCATCGTTGACCTATCAGAGGTCGCAAACAAGCCTACTTACGTCATACTTGCTTTACATAGCTTAATTTTAGCGGAAAATTTGAAACTTTTTGTACATTAAACATGCTTGCTAAAAATTCTTAACATTTTATAATTGTTCATCATCAACTATCTAATATGAAAGAAATAAACAACTGAAACAAATAGTTCATTAAGTCTTAACTGTATAATTGACAAAATGGCCAATTAAAAAGTTTGAATCAAAAAAGGAAAGAAACGCTAGTGGATCATGCTCCACTAGCTCAATTCTGAAACTACGCTAGAGTATAAAACGGTAGCATCATCGAAAGCATAAGGACCTATCAAACACCGGATGAATGCTGACATCCGGATAGCTGCAACAAAGATCCTGCAAATCTATCGACCACCTGTGTCTGCACCTAAAAAAGTATAAATTTATAGGGTTAGTACACACTTGTAATAAGTATGTGTATATGCAAGCACACACCAAGGACATGCATGAGAAAGAACAGCTCTTTCCTAACGACATGATTTTTGGAATTCAAGTCAGTAGATTTGCCAAATTGAGATTAGGAAGGTCATGCCATGACATTAACATGCATTAGTATAAATATCGTAATGCACACAACATATAACATCTTCATATAACACATATCATAGCACATAACATATAGCACCTTGCTTCTTTATTTTCATTCATTCATATTCCATGAGACGTGGGAATCATGGACTTGACATTAAGACTTTACAAAATAAGGGCCAAACATTTGGTACTTCAACACAGAGTCTGCTTCATTCATTCATACGTACATCATTTCATTTCATTCATAAGACAGTGTGAACACCAGCTATACCTAGGATGTAGTTTATGACTTTCATTGGGTTTGTTGTGCAATGATCAGGATTAACCTAATGTCATTACCCGAGTCTAGCTCTCCTCTTTATTATCCTATGTTAACACCTTTGGCATCATTCATTTCATTATGTGCTTCATTTGAGGCTGCCTCATTCATTCATTGGGAACATAACTTTAATCGACATATATCATCTGAGCATCATGAAATTTAGTGTCTCCCCCACACCGAAAAGAGGTGGAATCACCGGCCAAAGTGACCCAATAAACATGCTAGAGTTCATGGGAAATTTAACCCCGCCAGATCCCTATATTGGCAGTATAGGTTCAAAGACTAGGAGATGTATGGATACCCATACCCGGCAAGTGGACAGTCTCATCTAGTGAGAGTTACGTGAACCTTCGCCCTTCCCAAAAAAAGACATCACCGCTCATAGCTAGCCTACCGGTGCTCAGTATAAAGTTTCATTACGTTCAACTCATACGTCCTGGAAGTTGACTTCTAATATGAGGAAAGTATAGCTCATTAGGTGATATCTCATATCATCATTAGTATTAAGTGTGTTTATGTCAATACCTTCATTATAGTATTCATAGAGACTGGTCTCTTCAATATGTTACACTCTTCTTGGTGAGTATGTATTGGTAACATTAATTTAGGCTCACTTGAGATTGCTCTAATCATATTCATTAGCCTCATGTCATGTTGTCACCACATTCGTCATTATTACCACCTTTTCTTTTCATAGTTACTCACCTCTTATTACGTGAATGCTTATTTCATAAATTCATAGTTTATCTCATCTTATGCCAATGCACTTGGCCACTTAGTGTATCTTACACTCATACTTACCCTCCTAGGGTTCATTGTTTCATAACATACATCTTAGGTCCAGTTATTTTTGAACGTATGTTTGACTTATGGGTCTATATATACAAGCCATGGGGTGCCATTCATAGTTTGCTAAGTGATTATTACTTTCCTAAGATTATGTAGTCCGGGACTAATGTCTCTCGTATATATATGCCAATATCTTAATTTTTGATCTAAGTAGATGGAAATATTCTTGGATATTTTAACTCACGTATGACTTATGCATCAATATAGAAATTTGGTCAAGGGAACCAAAATCTTGGATCACTTGGATATCATTTATATTTTTCATTAATTTTATTTCTAATATTCATAACGTTTGACTCTAAATTAAATCTCAACGTTTAAAGTGAAGGATTAATTTTCTATTTTAATTTCACTCTTAGATAACCGAGTGGTTAGGAGTTCGAGCCCCCAAAAACCCTTTGATTTTTAGAGTTAAATTCGCTACAATAGGGAGGTTGTGGGTTCGAACCCCCACAGCCCCCTTTTATAAAAAAAATTTCGCTGAGAAGGCTGTGAGGTGGTGGGTTCGAACCTCCACAGCCCCTCTATCTTTATTTTATTTAAATGGGCGAGTGGCAGTGAGGTTGTGGGATCGAATCCCCACAGTGTCACTTTATTTTCTTGTTATTTCGCCTCTTCCTTCAGCGCTAAGGTCGTGGGTTTGAGCCCCAGGCCTCGCATTTTATTTTTTTCATTATTTCATCTCCCTTTGCGCGTACTAGGAGGTCATGGGTTCAAATCCCACGCCTCCCATTTACTTGTTTACTTAATTTTTCTCCTTCTCCGTATAGGTTGCGAGTTCGATCCCCCCCATCCGCATTTCCCTTATTTTTTCGCGAAAAAAGAGATAGGATCGAATTCCCTCCAGCCCCCATTTTTATTTTTCTTTGCCTCAAGAAAAACATAGCTAAGGGGTTTGATTCCCCTTTGATCCTTCACGTTTTTCTCTCATTATTCAGCCTTCTCAACATGTGAGGTCTTGGGTTCAATCCCATTGACCTCACTTATTTATATCAATTTTTCAAAAACCATAATTTAACCTTATGGGGGAGTATGAAATCTGGAAATTTTTTTCTTATCATTCTTCACTCATTTTAGTCACCTCTTTCATGAGTTCACTAAGCTAAAAGAGTGTTATTCAACCCAAAATTATTCATTATAATGAACACCACATTCCACACACATTACACACATAAAATACACAAAAAAAACATGAATGTTCGACCCTAAACAGTGGCTAAAGCCACTGCCCACGATGCACACACAACACCAATTTTTGGTTACACTTTAAATATTGTTTTCGTAGTTTCCCTCACATAAAACATGTTCACACTTAATATAAATACGTCAGTATTGCCTAAGTCTAGAAGTACAACATTCCCATCCTTCAAATTTGTTTAAGAGCTCAGGACAAGGACATATAAAGGGGAATAAGCTTATTTTTCAAGAGCTTCATAAAAGTTAGAAGGAAAGTTCTCGTGGAGAAAGAATTCCGGGAGAGAAACCCATTCCTTTTGATGTTGTTCAAGTGTGTAGCTGCTGCCCAGAAACTCCTCCAAACCACGCCATATTCACTTCAACGCACACCCCACTCGACGAACACTCTCTTAGCATTCACGTTCTGATTACTTTGTCTTTTGCTTAAAAATGCTTGTGAGTTCTTCAAGTGTGAAGAACTCTTGATGTATTTTCTGGTTTTTATTTTGTTTGGCAGAATAACATGAGAGACAGATTGAGAACGTCAGAGAGAGTTGAGAAACGTGAGAGAGAGAGTTATTAGGATTAGGAGATTAAATTCAAGACTTAGTCAATGTAGGATTTAATTAACTTAATAAAAATATGATTTATTTTAATTAACACGTTAAAGGACCATTTTACCCTTAATGAATAGATTTTAATTGATTATTAAATCATCAATTCCTTCTCCTAGTGGGGCTCAAAAACGAGTTGCAACCCATTTGCGAAATGGATCACTCTGAGTCGCCCCAAATTTGAAAAGCTCTTTCAGTTAAATTAATTTAATAATTTATTAATTCCTTAGGGTAATTACAATATTACCCTTGGCCTAGAAATAACATTTGACCCGTGGACCGTCAAAACATAAAATTTCTTCTTTTAAGTCTGGTAAAGACTCCTTTGATTAAATCGTTGTTTTTCCGAGCCTTACTTGGTTTGTTTCAACCTTTACAAGCCCAACTAACTCCACAAGTTAGTTGACTTGATCGTAGTAAGGGTTCTAAGGTCTGGTTCTACGCGTATCAATCTGTGTGAGGCTTGGTTTAATCGCAAGCATTGTTGATACCCGAAGTCTTGATATTATTCATTTTTAGGGTAGTTAAAATTTGTGCAAGGAAACAATCAATTAGAAATATTAAGGGATGGCTACTGTTTTGATGAGATAAAATAATCCGAGTTGATTGGTATGTTGATATTATTAGCCTTAATGATTGGGTTTTGTAGATGAAGACAATGACGTTAAATGACAGGTTGACACTTTGTAAGCTATACGAATTGGAAATTGAGACATGTAATACTATTCAATTTCCTTTTTCTTTGGCATTAACCCAACACTTTCATTACAAAAAGTAAGCTTTCTAAGTGACCTTTGTAGTGATTGATCCATACTTGCAGTTCGTACTCCGTAGAGCACAGAAGTGGGTACTCTAACATGAGTTTGTTACTACATGCACATGATTACTTTACCAAGCATGTGTTTCATCTTTTTTAATCGTCAAAGTACCCCATACACGGATTTCCCTTATATAAATGAAATGATCCTATATTACATGTCATACAATCTGCCAATATAATGCCAACCTGCTTTAATTTTTTATAGATATGTCATCTTGTTACATGTTCAACTATCTCTTTTCTTTGTTATTACTCCCATTGTGTTAGACTATAATGTTACCACACATGATTACTACTTGCTCTATTTTACATTTAACTGTACTTGGAATATGTATCCGTCCTTAAGTCGAATATATCCACGTTTTTTATTGGTTCAACTTTAATGTTTACATTGTATTTCACATTAGTTAGTAAGTGTTATGTTACCATATAGAGTTCAAAACTCTTTTGGATAAATGTTAAATGTATTTACTTGATATGTGCTTCAATTGAGATGTCAAAATGCTTACAGAGTCATATAAGCAACTAAGTATTACATGTTCATGTCACATTTGGTTCCCATTTCATTGTTATTGTCGTAAGTTCATATTCATATGTCTTTTAACTACTAGTACATAGTTCCATATCTAAACAAGGATTATGACCACAAACATCAATCAAAAAGTAGTTATGAAGATCAAACGAGCAATCACAAACGAGTTATGAACATCAAAATAACAATCTCTAAAGATTTATTAACATAAAAAATGTCAAATATTAAAAATCTAAGTGAAACAATCTGTATAATTATAAGTGGCTGCTCAGGGGAGAAAAGCCTCGCAAGGGCGGATCCCAATTTGAGGAAACATGAGGACATCAAGACTTCCTAGAATGGGTCATCCTCTTTTGCTGCTGATCATCTAGTCATTGGATTTATAACTCTTATACGGTTATAAAGTAAAAAAAAGTAAAGAAAAGAATGTAACATGCACGATTCCACAAGTACAAGCAAAGGTGGTCTCTAGCCCTTATATATTGGTATTTGGTTTAACTTAGCTCTCATTATACATATGGTTGAAGTTGCATATCATGGTCCAAGTACATGTAGTCAACTAGTTGTTCTCCCCAATAGAAACACCTTATACGCGATGGTTATTAGTGAGCTCCGGGTTGATTCTAGGCTTTGCCGAGTCATTATTATGTGTATTTCATAGTGGTACAATCAAGAATCCCAATAGAGTCTTTGTAGACATTGTAGAGCAATCATTGGTGTTCATAGTTGCACTTGTCACATGTATCCCTTCAGCTAGTCAATATGTGTTGTATATGAAGTTTTTCATTAGTAAATACATCTACATAGTAGTACTTTACCTCCTCATCATAGGTAACTCGTAAGAATGTATTCATATAGTACTTGTCTGTCTCACCTAGGGTTGGGGGTGACAAAAGTTGTATTAGAGCAATTCGTCCTAAAGAGCCTACAAAGTCGTGTCTATTACAGCCTTACTTATGAATATGTTGTGCGCCACATTTATATTTAGGGGGCTACTTGTACATTTAAAAATGTTACATTCCTTCATTAAAAAAAATTATGCGATAGAGCGAAGTGAAGAAAAAAATTTTCACTTGCACCTGATCATGCTATAGATATTATGCTTATGATGCTTAACGTTAATAGTAGCTAAAATGTAAACATGCAACCTACAGAAAAGGATCTGAAGTTATCAAAATTTAGACTACATTGAGCTCTTTTATTAGACCGTCCCACTCCACAAGGTAGCTAAAGGTAATATGTTATATGAATTTTAAGTTGCATTTTTACCATTTGTATCATGTTTGTTCAATTGTGAAAGATATAATATGGTAATTCTTATGCTTAAAATTGATGGTCTACCTAGTTACATATATGAGTGTACCATTTTTAAGCACATATTCTTCAGAGGATGTATCCAACTCTTGAGTTCTATATTTCCTCCATATCTATAGGATCTATTTTTATAGAAGAGAATTGCTCTTAGTCTATGATATACATAGAATTTTAAGCATTGCACATGTTCTCAAAATTGATGTTGTTGAACAACTTTTTTTTAATAGGAAGAAGTTAGTGGAACAATCTGACAAGTACAAAATTCTCACCATATACCATCCCAAATATTGTTATATTTGGTTTTTATATGGTATGTGCCAACAACCCCGGATAAGAATTAATAACATTTGTATTCTTTTCATGGTTAAAAACATAGCGATAAGTATGCCAATATATGTAAATGATATATTTCTTAGTTCATATTATGACCTATGTTTTTGTTAGGAGGATTAGTATATTTCTAAAGGGTAAGGAAAAAAAAAGAAAAAATAATTGTTTCGCTAGACCTAAATGGTAATTAGTTAGGTTGTACATACCCGTTCAAACTAATATGTATTCAGAGATAATGGCTATTAAGTTAGACTGATTAAACCATTGCTAGACTGATCATGATACAAGAGGTGTCTGCACCCTGGGCGGGATCTGGTACATGAAACTACTAGTTTTGATTAAAAGGTTCTTGCTAGATAGGAGGAATGTGACA
The DNA here is from genome assembly GCF_001406875.1 of Solanum pennellii. NCBI lineage: Eukaryota > Viridiplantae > Streptophyta > Magnoliopsida > Solanales > Solanaceae > Solanum > Solanum pennellii. The sequence goes on along the minus strand of NC_028646.1, from coordinate 10,039,895 downwards.
ATGAAGCTTGAATTACAAGGCCGAATATGTACGTAGAGCTTCTCATTAGAGATGGGATCTGTCAAATTCCTTAAACATAGGAGTAGGGGCATGTGAGGATGTTATTGAGGAGTGAGATAGGTGATTATGAAAGAGAGGTTGCTAAGTGATGAGACGATAAAAAGGTATCAATTCTTGAATCCTAACAAATTATAATGGCGCACCCAAGAAAAACTTTGCGAACCTTTGTTTCACAGAGAAGTCATTTTAGTATTGATTCAAGTCTTGATATTTGGTCCTTATAAATACAATAAAAATAGGGGAATAAAAAGGTTACTTAGATAGAAGATACATGGACCTACTTCATCTATATCATTAGTACAGAAGAAAAGTAGAGCATTATTCAGATGTACAGATCTCTTACGGGATTAAACTAATATTTTCTACTAGTAATTCATAAGTCATAGTCCTGTTAAGGGACATGAAAAATTTTTATCATATGTTATTTATTATTATACTTGCTATCTTGCATGGGAACAGAGTGAGACCACCCTCACTTGTTTTTAAAAAAAATGTTAGCTAAACCTATCTACTTAAGACTAAATGTGCTAACTCTCAGATTTTATGAATTTTGATATACCTTTATAGGTACTTGACATTTAAATGTTACTAGATTTCATGTTTCATGGTACATTAAAGCTTCACTATTTTCTATTCTGACCTTCAAAAGACACTAGACATTGAGTGTGATATGACAAAATACTGTAATGAAGGAAAAGTTGACATCGGCCTCCTAAAACAAAGGATGAACTATTGAGGATTATATTCTATCTTAACTATAGTATTTATAATAACCTAGATGGAAGCAAACTCCCAATAGCAGAACACCCATAAGGATTCATAGGATATTGAATAGAGAATATGGGGAAATCAATTTTATGTGTTTTGAGGTGAGTAAGGTATATGATCAAAAGTATCCCACCCATGACTTAACTCTTAAGAGAGTGTGTTTACGCTTATTATGGTAGCGTAGTTCTATAGAATATCTCCTAGTTTCTAAAGATTGTTTGTTATAGACTTATACATTATGCATTTTCTATAATTTAATTGTATGATGTTTTACCTTTGTGTATTACCTTCTTACAGGTTACCTAATGTCATAGAATATTTCCATGTAAGTGTTTTACACTCTAGATTACCCTTGTTTAATGTTATATGTTTTTATAGGACCTTTTCGCTACATGTTATTTATTGCACTAGCTACTTTCCGCATGTCAGATTTTCATATTGTGTTGGTACTACAAAATAATTGATCATACAACCACCTCTATATGTTTTAAATGCCTCATAACCTACATGCTTGAGCATTCCATGCCTTATAGATTTTCTGCCCTTGTGTAATGTGCTCACTTGCTCATATTTCATATGTGTAATCATTGCATATTAGTCCACCTATCCATGCAATATAATACACTTGCTCAATTATATATTTGTTTTGTAGTTCATTTTCTTTTATGTAGACACATGTTATAGTCTACTTCCTTACATATTGTATTTCGTAGCTTTAGTACTCATGCATCGCATGCATCGTGTGTACACCACATATATCTATAACTTAGTGTCAGTGTATTATGTGCTCCCTTTATGCTAGTCTGCTAGTGTGTCATACTCAATGTTACTTTTTAAATCTTATTATATGCCCTAATGTGCTTATTGACTTGAGTTTTTAAATTTTTTTAAAAATGTTTGCTCGTATCATGATGTAGTGATGCCTTTTACCAGAAAAGGTTGGGCATATGAGGTAAAAATGTGTAACCTTCATTGAAGTATTGTTGGAGGAATACAATGTAGGTGGATCCATAGATAGCCCCTTAAAGTTTGCACCAAATTTCACTTATACACCGCCTTAAGTGGGGTTTGTTCACTTTAGACACCCCATCTCATGGTCCATTGTGTCATTTTGACACTTTTTGAACTATCAATAAAATATATACAGTGTTTGTAATACACTCGTAGATGATGTGTCAAAATAACGAATTAAATGAAGACACTGGAATATATGTAAGAAAATAATTATCAAATAATGATTTTTTAGTTCAAAAAAGAAGTGACCAATGAGTGAATAAAATGTGGAATTTTTGCCCACAAAAATTTAAAAATGAAATAACCCAACCCCACTCAAATCATCTTCTCCACCCCACAAACCCCAACCCTTGTGTTTTCTCCACTCTCTGCCCACTCACTCAACATCTTCCCTGCCTTTACACACCCTAAACCCTACATTAACTTCTCAATTAGAATAACAAACCAGCACATATCCCTACTCAAATCTATTTTGAGATTCTTCATGAATTTGTGACTTTCCATTTTTCTTCTTCTTCAATGTAGCAGGGGTTTTCACATTTCTTCTTTTAATTTTTATTATATCATTATATTATGAGTCAAATGTGTTCAAATTCATTTTTTTATCTGAAGCATTATAAAATTCATTTCTCCACAAAGGAGTTTAAGTTTTGGGTGATCATCACTGAAAAATGAGGAAGAAGGTGAAAAAAATAAAATAAAAACAATTTAACAAATGTTTTCACTCGTCCCAGATTAGTTTATTACACTCTCTATGGCATGTCAGCAAAAAGTGTCAAAATGACATAGAGGGATATCACATAAGGTGTCTGAAATGAATAAAGCTTAGTTGAAGTGTAAATAAAAAATTGGTATCTACTTAAAGGGGCGAGGGATGGGTTCACCCTATTACGTAACATAAGATACTTGGAATAGAAGATGTTAGAGATCCTAAATATTCCTCCTCATCCTAAACATCAACATAAGGATTTGAGATCATGTGGTCCCCTTATATGATCATATATCCAACTAGAATTTTTTCATTTGATATTTCATATTCATGTCTTATGTTCAGGTATATTAGAGTCCTTATTTATATGAGTTATAATTGTGCATATTCTATCTATTACACTGTCAATAAAGGGGTATAATTTGTCATATTATTATTTTATGAACCATATGTATTGAGACTTCATGCTAGACTCGTCTATACATGCTTTAGGTTAGTCAATGGATTTTAGACAAGTCCTTTTTATAATGGGAACCCTCGCAAATCTTGAAATGAAATTCCAAGGTGAACCAAACTATCAACTTCAACCATCAGTCGAGGATGAATGATCATAAGGGGGAGGATGTAATGATGTATTCTACGTATACCTATTCTATTTATACGACAGTTATATATTTCCTTGTAGTATGGTTATCAACTCGTTTTCCTATGCGACTAATGACAATAGAATATGTTTAAAGTGAACTGCCCATAGATTTTGATGTTAGACGATTAAGTTGATGTCGATTGAAGTATTTAAACTTGAAATCATAAAGTGATATTTTAATTTAGATTTGAAATTTACATAATGTCTATAAGTTTTGAGTTAAGTTTAAATTATTATGGTCTATAAATGCAATAAAATATTGAGGTGCTTACCTGAATTCACTAAGCTAGTAGGTGACAAGTAGGTGCATCACCTACTTTGCCTTATTGACCGACCACCCAAAGGATCAAGTATGTGCATCCCCTAATAAGACTCATTTGACCATTTTATTGAGTAAAGTACACCACCTATATCTGGTCTCAGTTGATAAAAATAAGGGAAAAATGAACATCGAAGGCCCAACCTTTTAAAGCCCAGAAGAAATAATTTGAATGCAAAGTAGGTGCATCGCCTATGAGGATGGTCGATGCAAAATTTTATTAGTTAAATTCAATAATGTATAAATTTATTTCAACTTGATGAAGTTCAATAATGTCATAAGTCGTATTTCACTAATATTACTGTACAACCAATATTTATTTTGTATTTTTCTTGTCATTTAACCAGATGTTTTGGAAAAAAAAACTCAGAAAATTTTGAAATAATATATTTTGAAGTCAGATGATCTTGCTAACTTGATAATACATTTTTGACATATTTTATTTAAATACAAATATCTACCCAAATATAAATTCATTAATGAAAATTTTTATGTTGTAAAATTAACTATGAAATAAATAATAAAAATTAAACTAATAGAAACTTAAATTGGCGTTATAAGTAGTCATATGAACCTTTCTTAGTCTTAAAATGAAATATGAGAAATCGTAAATAAAAAAAACAAAAGGGCAATGTTTATCTAGTAATAACTATATTGAACGAAACTTAATGAGTGTCTAGATCACATATGTAGCATTGATAAATAAAGTCATTCTTTTGTCTCGAGCAAAAAAAAACGTGACACTTCTTTAAATTTTAGAAAAGATATTTAGAAACATATATCTACATCACAAGAGAAATTTTTAACTAGAAAACAAATTTAGGCTACGTTATGTTAACTTCACATATTGGAGCATTACACTCAATTTTATATATTAAACAAAAAAAGTTCTATTACATCATTAATATTACTTTACTCAAGTACTCGAGGTTTTGGAATATAGACTCTTTTGGATAAAACGACTTACTTCATCACAAAAGTGGTATCTCATATTCTGAAAAATTTCGGACTCACTCGATGACAATAAGTCACACAAAAATATTATAATGCAAGAAGAAGAAGAGTAGAAGATCAAAAAAATTGTGTTTGAAAAATGAGAGGAAACCCTTCTATATATACTCAACAAAGGGTATGAACAGCCTTTTTTTGTGTTTTATCTAAAAATTCATGACCTTTTCAAAAAGTTGCAACTTATTGAGAAGGTCGTAACTCGTCAAAGAAGTCACAACTCTTTGAAAAAGTCACAACTCATCGAAAAATCAAAACCCTTCAGAAAGAGTGACAACTTGTCGAAAAAGTCATAATCTGTATAAGGGATATTATAGAAATTTAATATCCAAGACCTAGATGTCACTAGTACAAAGATTTTTAACAAAGAGTACAATTCCCAAAAGTTTACCCAATATACAATGTCTTGTGTCACAATCAAGTCACATTAGACCATACGGATTTTTAAAAGCTGGCTTTGAAATGACACACTCTTTAACCTTCAACTGATGATATTATAAATAAGATTAATCATAAGGAAGCTAGTGGCACCTTGAAGCTAGTTCAACATGTTGTCAATTATGGAATGATATACTTATTCTTAATTGTGACTTTGTTCAACTGAAGGTAGTCGATACATATTTTATGGGAATCATATTTGTTACACATGAAAGGATTATGGAACCCATGGAAAAGTCTAGATATGATGAATCTGTTATTTTGAAGGTGTTTCATTTTTTTATGCCAAACTGTAGAAACTTTTATTCAACAAAATAGCAAATGTACACCACTAGTTTGTTTTGGAGTCCAAAACTATTGCTCAAGAGATTACCTATATACCTATACAAAATAATTATAAATTATTCTAGACACAGATAAGCATTTAATTGATCAAGAATTGGTTGCCACTTCTGTAGGAAATGTCCTCTAATATGGAATTGAAGGAAAATTGCATTCAATCTCTTGGCAGAAGGTTCATTGTTTTGATAATCGCCTTAAATACATTTAACTGCAAATTTCATAGAAACTTGTAAAATATGACCAATCATAATAATCTTGCGACTTGTCCACTTCTATGCGCTCCATTATATATCCATTGTAGTTCATCTTCCCTGCTTCCTATTTCTCTACGAATTTTCATCTATGTCGAGAGTGAAACCCATACCCTTGTACAATGTATTACACATTACATAACTAGTGAAACAATTCTACTTTATTTTTTTAATCTTTGAACTGTTGAATGTCTTTGATAGACGTTCAGCCATAATATAAGTTGATGTCTTGGCAACATACCTTTTGAAAGTGTGAGGAACTTTTAACGAAGTTTTTGGAATCGTGGTTGAAACAACATGTACATTTAGTTTATACGTAGGGCCCCTTGTTGTGAACACTTTTGTAGAGCATCAACCATATTCGTATTCGTTAACCATTTTAAATCCTCAAGGATATTTCTAAGAAGCCAACATTCTTGTTTAGAAAGTGTTGCCTTATCCAGAGATCTGTCCTTGATGTAGAAGTTGTTAATCCGATGAACCAATAAGCTTTCTTTCTTTGCATCCACAACCCACAAGAGTTTACATATCGCTTCCTTATTTCATAGGTTGTAGTTTAACAAACCCAGGACACCAAAATATTTTTTGCCTACATATGGTTTACTAATCCATCAAATCTCTTTTAGTAATCCCTTTCCATAAGAAAGTATGACAAATACTTGTGAGAAATTAGACCACTTTCTTCGGTAAGAGGAACACTTTAGCATAATTCGTCTACATCTCGAATATCGCACTTTTCATCAGTTGAATTCGACCACCATAATATAAAACTTTGTTGTCCAAAATTTAATCATTGTGGTCTTCTCTCCACTAGTTGCATGCATTGCAACATAGTGATATTCCTCGAGGACAAGGGAACTGTAAAACTTAAAAAATCCAAGATGTGCTCTAGAGCCTAACATAAGTTTCATAAGGTATAAACATTGTTTTAAGGTCTATTTTTATGAATATAAGTCATTTATGAAGTCTAGAAACCAAATGTTCAAGAACGTTTAGGACGTCCGAAAACTAGTTTAAGGAGGTACTAGAGTGCCTTAGCTTATTTGACTAGATTTTAGTAGTCAGAAATAGATAAAAATTGTAGTAAGGCTTTCTAACATATGTTTAAGTTGATTCATGGTCGAAATTTTTTGGTACGACTCCTCAGGACCAACAAAGTGACCTTGAGGAGGACCCTTACAAGTGGAGTCAAACACTACCTGAGCAGTGTGCACCCATGAGAGGGCATTACTAGGCGTGTGTGGATCGATGGGGCAACGATGCCATCCGTCGACCAACACTTAGCCAAGTAGTTGTTGGGACTTGTGTTCACAGTTTCTGACCAAGAATAAGGATGTCCAACACGGAAGAGGGGCAGGTCCGTCGATTTACCCATGATCCATCGATCGTGGTGTCGTATATGACATTGTAAATTGTTGCACGTTTTCACTTTGGTTATTTAATTAGTTGGATTGGTTAATAGTTTAATTAGGGGTTAGATAAGTTTAATTATCTTGATTGACAACCTATATAAAGCCCTAACCTAATGAAGCCTAACACAAAACTCTCACAACTCACAAAACAAATTCTCTTCTTTCTCTTTTCTTTCTCTCTCTATAGGAAGACACCATTGAAGACCAAGATAGGGGAGGGTTTTCGGGGATGTAAAGCGAATTTTAAACCATCAATTCTTCATCAAACATTAATTTATGGTATCTAGTTCACCTTTGAGACCTGTTTCCTCAAAGGGTTCCTTCAAAGTATTTTTAAAAGTTGAGATTTCATGTTGGGTCTTTCCCAATCTAGAAATTAATGTTATGAGTGGATTGTTTTATGTTTTCCTTAGGATAATGTGAATATATTAAGAATTATTCTAAACTAATTATGATACATCTTGATGGTTTGGTATAGTTTGTAGAAGATTACCCTTAACCCTTAACCGTAGGTTTTTGATCTTGATATGAATTAGGTTGTTTTGGTTCAATTGACTTTGTTATTGGTTGAATTACTACTATATGATTTTGTTACTCTATTAATTTATGAATTACGGTGATTTGTAGCCTTTTATGCTAGTTCTTGAGAAGATGATCTAGGTTGTGAAGTATGTTGCTAATTGACCTAAGTATCTTGTCTTAAGCATTCATCTACTATTGAATAGTGAATTAGTGATTCTTCTAGCCTTTTTATTATGTTTGTTATTGATTTACAATGATGTATACCCAAATTGGCTTGAATTGATGGTTATGGTAAGACTTTGATGATGAATTATGATGAGACTTGATTAGTCTTATGATCACTATCTTTTACTTCAAATTATGGTTAATTGTGATTAAGTCATGATGTTGTATTAGATTATTCCTTGTATTAGGATTGACAGGATGGTATGATGTTGAATTGAAATGTCTTAACTATGGTTTTTGAGGTGTTAGCTTAAGATGTAAATGTTATAAGGATGGTGAAAGATTTACCAATGTGCCTTATTATGATAAGAGAATGTTAATGTGCTAACCTCACGTATATGAATTGTAATGAAAGTATCATACTCGTGCAATTCTTACTGAGGTATGATGATGATTATGATGTTTATACAAGGGTTAGACCTTATGACCTACAATAAGCTTTGGTGATTAATAAAGGACATTAGACATTTTGAAAAGGAACTTAGTTTAGCACCAAGTGAACTTCACATCGGGAGGTGTTGACTTCCCATATAGGAAGATTCACCCTTTAGTTCTACATCTGGTGTTGACTCCCCTATGAGGGATACTCATCCATTTGTATTCCCATGAGAGTAGGTTCAAAAGAAATGACTCCAAGGTCGTCCATTTTAATTTAGTTAATTATGATCTTGTAGGGACGTAATGTTCTACTTTACTTAGGAGTTTTGTTATTTGACGTTTTCTAGTCACTTTTGTTAATAACGTCTGATGTTGTTCTTTATAACTTCTTGATATATAAAAAAATACATTACATCTAACAAACTATTTTCACGGAGATTTTCTTACTCTTCTTTTTTATAATTAAAATCTATATGTGACTCATAAATTGTTTATAACAAAATATGGCATACAATAATAAAAAAGAGATTGATGGAGGCTCATAAGAATAGAGTACAACGTCGTCCATTTGAATTTAGTTATTTATGATCTTATATGGACGTGGTGTTCAACTTTACTTGGGATTGTTATTGCTCCACGTTTTTTTTGTCTTTTTAGGAACCTCTGACATTGATCTTTATAACTTCTTTGAATTTATAATTTTTTATTGCATCTGACCAACTATTTACAAGGAGATATTCTTACACTTCTTATGCATACTTAAAATCTATCTATGACTCGTAATTTTTGTATAACAAAAACTAAAATTAAAAAAACTAGCACTTCAAGATTTCAGAGGAATGTTGCCATAAGATAAAATGTTCTTGACAATGTTATGTATGTATTCAAAATATGAATATTACCAAATGATCATGTGTAAACATAACAAAAAAGTTCAATCTCGTGCGAAGCGCAGGTAATTTTATCTATTCTATTTATACACAAGAGGAACTGGTTCTGAAAGTTTGCAACCCTTTCAGAGTCGACACGACAATTCATGAAATTTTAAATCTTTCAAACGTTCAAGGATTTTCCTGAAATTTGCACCCTTTCATATCAACCACTTCCAACAGCAGAAAATTCAAATAAAATAGGAAACAATTAACATAAATTTGTTCACGTGCGGATCCGAGTTGGTTCAGTCAATTAACTGATTAATTGAAATGTTTCAGTTAATTAACTAATTAATTGAAATTTTTTAGGCCATTTAATTTAATTTGTTTAGTTAAATAAATAATTAAATAATTAATTAAAACAAACGTTGTACAAAAAGTAATCTCTCGATCATTTTCTAAAGACAAAGCCAAGCCGAGCGAGCGACGACGACAATGGCGCGAGGGGGGTCCCTCTTTTAAACCCTTTTAACAATTAATATGAGTGTTTCAATATTTAAACACTCCTATTCTTCTTTTCCACCACGATGAGGGACAAATGTCTTTTCAATAAATCAGAAAAGGAATTTTCAAGTTCAAAACTATTCATGTTTTCAATATTTCAAGTTCCTCTCTTTTCATCTTTAATCAATTTCCCTTTTAACTCTTTCTACATAGCGAACATATTGAAGAGCTACATGTTTTTTCATGACTGAAAAATCTAGCTTTGTAAGATGAGCTCGGTGTTGAATAATAAATGACGGTATTTCCCTTTTGACAATTCATTTCAACTTTATCTCTAACTCCGACTTCATTATTCCAAGGTTTTCTGGGGATTTCTGTAATCTTTGGGAACCCTCAAGATTCAGATGTTCAAGAGACTTCACATTAACACATAGAAAACCCTCAACGATACAAATTAAACTTTATGAGTTTTTTTTTACAATCTCCCACGGAATAATAAACCACTTGATGACTAATACATTTCTCTAGATTTAAGTCCTGCATCCTGGTGAAATTTTGTGTTTGCATCAGTCATATGGAGAAGCTCAAATCTAGCCATCATAGACACAACAAAAGCTCCTATTCACAACAAACAAACTTTAATCTTTTGGAGAAAATAAAGATTCCTATCCCTAATGATCAACTATTCTATCTCTACAACTCTTCTATTGAATTCCTCTAAATATGTGGTGCTATCCCTCCAAATAAATTGTTCTATCACAATAGTTATTCCTTAGATTCTACAACAAATATATATGATCATGCTAATATATATCATTATATAATTACTTTAATATATACAATCATTTAGTTTTCCATCATGCTAACATCCCCCATAAGTTAACGTTGGTGGATTAAGAAGCATAAACTTTCCTACTAGAAACTAATGGTGTTGCCGTTCCATGGATTTTGTAAACGAATCAGCTATTTGAAGATCACTTGTAAACTGTGAAAGAATAATGACTCCTTTATCTAAAGTTTCTTGTTTATAATGAAAATCCACTTTGAGGTATTCGGTCCTCTCATAAAAAGTCGGTCCTCTCATAAAAAGATATATTCATAGCAATCTGAACAACACTTATATAGTCATGGTTGAGCGGACTAGAATCAGATAGAGGAAATCCAATCCCATTAACTAATCCACGAAACCTACAACCTGGGAGCAAGGAATAGACATGGATAAATATTCAATCTCTGTTGAAGATTTTTACTCACGATCTTTCTGTTTACTCTTTCAAGTTATCAATGACTTTCCAAGAAACATGAACCAACCTGAGACTGAATAACGAATATCAGGATATCTCGCACAATCAGAATTACTAAAAATATTAAGACGAATAGGAGAACCACTTCGAAATAACAATCCATGAGTAAATGTTCCTAGAATGCACTGAATAATGTGATGAAGAACTACCAAGTGGTCAGGGGAGCTTCCATAAATTGACTTACTTGTGGAAGTGCAAAAGAGATATCAAGTGGAGTAACAGTAAGGTAATTTAAACTCCAAACTAATTGTCAAAATAAAGTTGGATCAGGAGGATGATCACCTTCCTCATGAAGATACTTGAAATTTAATTCTAGTATAATATAATATTAATATATGTATCCCTTTGTTATCACGATTGAGGTAGACTTATGAGAATAATATAACCTTATATATCCATGAGTAACAATGTTCAAGAGAGATTAAAGGTTTTTACCCAATGCAAATTGGGTCATCCTCGTATTTTCACCGAAAAAATTAGGGTCGGGCGGCTAATATTTTATATTCTTTCTTCTACAGGTTATTATTACCCTACTTGTTATATATGAGTAATTATAAAAGTGTGAAAGTGAACCACTATAAATTATAATGTTATTTTCTTTAACCACCAACTAAATATTTTATTAAAATTACCCCATTAATTGTATAAAATTAAAGTTATGAATAGTCCAAATATAGAATCTATCGGAAAGTATTTTATGAAATACAATGTTCTAATACTAAAAACGACAAAATGGATCATTACATTATATACCAATTTACCCATCGTTCGTCGTTGAACGATAAAAAGAAGGTGAGTGTCAGAAAGGGTGCCGCATGTCTCAGTGATTCCTTCAAAATAATTGTACTCAATGTCTCATCTCAAACTTATCAAACTAACCAACTGCAGATCTACACCTCCTCCTATAAAATGCCTAAAATAGGGACATCTCAATACTTTGATGAGAATTATTTTTCTATGCAAGCTCAACTAACAACAGAACTATTCTCAAGTGAACTCTTGAACTAAAAAATTCTACAACTAGACCTTGACACAACCATAAGGATAAATGTTTTCTAACCTAACCATGCTAAAATCCTGAATCAAGAATTGTTACAATCAAGAGTGAACCTGAACAAACCATCTGAGATATGTTCGAAATTACATCTTTACAACATAATATATCATCGATCTTAAGCTATAAAAATATGATATTTAGACATCAATTAATCTTCAACGAAAACCGAATTCAACCTATACAAAGGAGAAAATGATCAAGTACCCACCATCAAGTGATACACCCAAGCAAATAAAACCTCTAACAACATTGTCGATATGTTCGATTAGTAACTATTATTGACGAATCTTAAGAATCACAAAACTAGACAAAATTGTTGTAAAATTCAATCACATATAGCCAAAACATGAAACCGATGATAAGATAAATCTTAAGTCTATCGTACAACTATAAATATTCAGAGTATCTCTCCTATGAATTCTCATAAGCAAATTATTGTGTGTAGAATCACTAGTATGCTTCAACTATCCCAAACAACACTAAATCTTCCATGACTGAAATGAACAAGTTTAACCAAGGAAGTGACCCTACTAGGAGGACAATCACAGAATTGGTACACTCAATCCTCTAATAGGGCTCATCCATAGAATTAAAAAAATACGGACGGAGAAAGTTAATCATACTCTAAATCATGCCTAAAATGAAGTTGTTGGTCACATATAAATGTAGATAACCAAGGTCTAGTAACTCTAGATACTCCTTCCATAGTTCCTATATGAAACATTTTCATAAATCTGACTTTATCTCTTAGATTTTCTAGCTATCCACAATCACCAATTTAGTCCCTATTATAATTGCACACAAACTTGATTTATCAAACCCCATATCCACTAAAGTAAACAATCTTAATACTTATAAAACATCATAACAACATTCATCATCTACATTGCACTCAAACCATTATTAGTATCAATATTCTTAGAAAATATATGTTCAAACTATGGCTATCTCCCTTTCTATTTAAACATTTCATGACAATTACGAGTCCCAAACATGACTAATAATATTATTTAAAATTTCATAGTACCTTTCCATTGAGATGAAACTATTAAATCACACCAAAAGTCAACTTCACACTACTTCCACATACCATGCTTTAGCTACCATTCTAAACCATACATGTATTGTATTTTCTAACGTAATGGAGTTTATTTTCTAGTTTTTCCTTACGAAACTTGTTGCATGTTGTCATATATCTATGTAAAGTATAAATTTTGACCTCATAGGCTACAACACATACCTTCATTCTCTATATTCAAAAAACCATCTCTCACCCTATCGCTCAACATCTGGGATATCTAATAGGATGGGAAAGTTAGAAAATGTGCCTTAAGTCGTATGTAGTGCTTTTAATAATCGACAATCAACATAAGACTATCACCATATTTTGCGTCTCGCTTAAACTAGTATATCATAAACTCAATACTATGTCTCTTGACTATATTCATTTTATGAAGCAACTCAAAACAAGAAACAGTGAAAGCATAAACATCGTCATAATCAGTACCCATGAAGAACAAGGGTTTCCACTTTATGCACTAAATATAAAGATCACGTCCATAAGAAGTCATTATATGCCCTATAGTCAATCGGAATATATACCTATTTCTAAGGACATATTTTTTTTCTTTTTTGTCATGTTATTTCAACATCTAATACTCTATGATTAACCATATGTGAAATAAACAGAAGAAGTTTAGATACAAATTTGTATCACCTAGATAACAATTTGATTCAAGTAGTAGCACGAAAGAAAGAAGGAGTAAAGTTTTCATGTAGTCCAATAGCCTCTCCAAGAAAAGTAAAGGTGTCCCTATACCTTTTCACAAGACTCTACTAGACTTGTCCTTATGTGATGAGATCACCAAACCTAATGCTCTGATACCAATTTTTTCACGATCAAAATCGAGTCGTGAGTGGCACCAACACTTGACCTCCTAGGTGGGTGAACAAAAGAATTCATCCCCAACATGTATTAATCATTCACCTTACAAATTACTAATCATAATAATGAAACATAAATGTCATTAGTGCAAGAAACACAAATCAATTATAATCTACTATATGTCATTCCTAAAACATGAAAGCCATCACAATAATGACATCTAATTGTCAAATACTAAGTCTAAAAGTATAAAAGATACCGAAATAATTAAATAAAATAGGGCTCAGTACGGGGCAACATGGAATGAGTAGGTATCATTGGTAAACCCAAAATACAAACTAACATACAATAAATAATAGAACAAAATCAACTATGACACTTAACTGGTAGCTAGCAACGAACAACATGAACAAGTGACAACGAAATCCAGTACACAATCATTCACAATATCTTGTACACATATGGGGACCCATTTTAATTTATAGTGGGTCACTTTCACACTTTTATAACTACTCATATATAACAATGAGGGTAACAATAAACTGTAGAAAAAAGAAGATAAATAGTAGCCTCTTGACCTTAAATTATGTTGTGATAATACGAGGACAACCCAATTTCTATCAGGTTAAAACCTTAACCTTGCTTGAAAATTGATACTCATGGATATATAGGGTTATATTATTACCATAAGGCTCCCTGAATCGTGAAAACAAACGGATATATATTAATATTATATTACATTGTTAATTTGAAAAAAGGATAAAAATTGGTTGCAGGTTCTTATCTTGAGATAATTAAGGTACAGTTATTAGTTAACGATAGTGTAATGATGAGTAGAGAATTATGATGTTCTAGAATAGTGTATGTTTGGCCATCAAATTTATATTTCGGTATGCATTAGTTCGAAACTTATTCTCTGTTTTAAGATTTATTCTTTTGAACATCACAACTTAATCTAAGGTTAAACAAATTGACATAGGTAGTTTAATATTAAGTATAGCATGTTATTAAGAGAAATAAAGACTTAACCCTAGGCTTGAATATAATAAACAAAAGAATTGACATGTCTATAGACCTCAAGATTAGCAACTTGAGTATAGCTTTGTGTTTGATAATTTTTGTGTCTAGTCTATACATAGAGTAATATGAGCCAGTACACAATCGTTCACAATATCCATTTAGAATCTATGAGGAAGTATTTTATGAGATACAAAGCTCTAATACTCAAAACGACAAAACGGATCATTAAAGTGTCAGTTAAGGATAATTCCCCACATTAATGATGAACTAATGTTACTTCAAGATGTATCACACATGTGTTTAATGATTTTAAAGATTACGTGACATTTTAGTGGCCATGTTTAATGAAACGTGAATTCGAACACTCTTATATTATGTTTTAGTTTGCTCAATTGCATGTCATTACATGAAATGTCCTTTTAGCATTTTTAAATGTTTTTATGCACGAATATAATAGTTGGTAACATTGTTTAGTCCTAACGCATACTTTTTCCTTCATAATTCCCGAATCTCCCCGACCATCATGGTCATCAGTTTCGTAGCTAATTGTTGAATTTTTGAGATTTCTAAGCTTTTCTGAGTTCTAATGCTTCGAGCAACAATTTTATTATACTAAGTTTATTTCATGAATTTTTCTTTGGGACCTGATGTATGGGATAGGCCCAATTTTAGTCTATTTGATTAGATGGTTGTGATGAGACAAGATTTCAAGGCTTGCGTTTTTCATTAATTAAATGCTTGGACTTTGAAATCTTGTTTAACTCTTAGGTTCTATTTCTCATGTAATGAGATCTAAATGTTTTGTATGGAATTCTTTGTGTTCTATGTGTCATGTTACATCTACGGGGTACGGCTAGGTCTTTACAATTATGCTTGTAGAAAATTTCTAAATTATTAGGGCCAAACGTGAAATGCACATCCCCAAAACCACGACTTTGATATGCACCAACTTGTTACTAGACCCATAGTCTTTTTTGAAAATTTATATCTTTTGAATTTTAAATAAACAAGAAATATATTTTGCAATATGATAATTATTTCCAACAGAGTTACGTGTGGAACAAATTTCTTGAAATAACAAATGGAGAACAACAAAATGAGAAAAATTTAACCAATGAACATACGTCCTGATACAATTAATAATTGTTGGATTAAAAAAATTATAAATAATTAAATTAAACAAGAGACATGAAATTTTTTAACTTAATAAATCCACAAAAATGATATATATTTTAGTTCACCTTCTTAGTTCAAAATGTAGATTTTATAGGTCTTCTAGATAATTTTCTTTAATGTTAAAATTCATATTCATTTTAAGATGTATAGGTTTTTTACCCTAAAAAGCTGCGAGTGAAATTTAATAAATATATCACTAAATTTATTTTAACTTTTAAAGTGCAAGAGGTTTTCTTGAAAAACCGTGAGAACAAATACATTTTATTAACAACAACACTAAAAACACAAATGAATAATTAAATAAATCAAAAGCTAGTAAACATGTAAATTTTCATATATTTAATAAGTGAGTGAAATAACAAATTTTGAAAAATAATTCATTGAACATGACATACATACAACACTCAATATAAGGACAAAATAAAACTGTTGTGGAGAATCTTATGACACACTTAAACATGCAAAAAATATAAGACAAATTTTCTGGGGGACAACATGAGCATATAAAGCAATACTAATAAGAAGAGACATATACTAATCCAAAGAATTTATTGATTATTGGAGGGATTTTAATATTGATCATTAATATTGTTTAGTGAAACGTCATCAAAAAAATTCACAAAATCATCAACATTCAAGTTTAGTAATTCAATCAGTGATGGACTTTGTGGAATGTCGAAAGAGTAATTCTGACAGTTATTCATTTGAATTGATGGACCTATTGAGGGAATATCATCTGAAGGATGCATTTGTGGTGTCACAGGAGTAAATAGAGGATATATTATTAGGGAAGGCATCATAGATGTCATTGTTATTGAAGGAGCGGATTGAGGGATATTAGATATAGACTGATCGTCACCATCATTCTTTTTCATTGTTTCACATACTAATTGAAGGTTCTTATTAAATAACCTTACTTATATCTTTGAGATAGAAATGATTCATCGCAACAGAAATACTTTTTCCATTTAACACTTCATGCATCTCATTCGTAACTTCCTTGATCCTATTTTACTTTCTTACCCTTAGTAGTTTTTTCTACAACTTCTTGATTCTTTTCTTGGTGAATTCTTCCTTTACAACCATATTTTTTTTATCTCTCCAATATTTCCAATGCTTTAATCTTTTAAAAGGCGTTGATTGCTGCAGCAAGATTCCGAAAAAACGTAGGTTCATCACTATAAGGACTATATATAATGACAGTCATTTCAAGTTCTTCTGCCTTTTTCAACAACCCTATGTTTCTTTGCTGTATGAGACTTTTCTTTCAGCTTCATTTTCAATCAAAGCAAATATTAATTTTTTTTTCTAGGCATGGCTAAAGAAGAGGTATATGAGGAGTTATGTGTTTGTTCAAGAATGCCTTTGTT
This sequence comes from Solanum pennellii, assembly GCF_001406875.1. Taxonomy (NCBI): domain Eukaryota; kingdom Viridiplantae; phylum Streptophyta; class Magnoliopsida; order Solanales; family Solanaceae; genus Solanum; species Solanum pennellii. The sequence goes on along the minus strand of NC_028646.1, from coordinate 10,022,615 downwards.
ATTGTTCTTGTAGTTTTATATGAAAATTTTGAAATCTTTAATGTGTGAGTATTTTGAATTATAGAATTTTTTAATATAAACAATAATTATTTTGGAATGAAGTTAAATGATAGTATATTATCTTGAATTTTATGTTTGTTTTGGATTTGGTCTAATACTAGCCAAATATTTTGCATTAATTCTTTACTATAAGGAAAAGAATTAGTATTATTTAACTTTGAATAAGTACTATCCACAATACATGGTCATAAACTAGTATAAACATGATTCTTATAGAACTACATTAATATTTTTTCCAATTATGGAAGAAATTATATTTAGTAGAAATTTATACTACTTACAAATATTTTATAACCTAAATCCTACCTAATTGTTTTTTTTATTAATACATGATATGCATCAACATGTAATATCTTGTAACTCTACATAAGTAAGAATAATCTAAGAAATTAAAGACAATCACTTTTCTAAAGAAAGGGGAAGTAAGTTTAAGAACTATGTTTAAGAAGTGAGTTTTGGTAATTTTCAAACGGCCATAACTTGTTGATCAGGAAGAGTTAGATGTGGTTGTTGATATAGTTGGAAATCCATTGAAGATATATTTCCAACTCCTCAGAGGTTCTGCATTTTTTATATCGTATAAGGGAGATATATCTATCAGAAGTTGGGTTGTCAAAGTTAGGAATGTCAAATTCCGGATTTAAGTAAGGGAAACTAGTCTTTTCACCCAATTATTTTCTAATTCTTTTTAAGGGTTTAATTGGGATAAAAATAAGTCTTAATTCAGTTTTGAAAATCAATTCACGCTTAGGGCTTGTGAGAATAGAGAAGAGAAGAAGGAGAACGGATGAAGATCAAGGTTTCATCAAGAACGCCAAAATATTTCAAGTGGAGTTCGTCGAGGGTGATCCATATTAAGGTATGCGAGGCCTTTCATGTTGGGTTAGTCCACCCATACACCAATTTATTTTAATTCAGGAATTCATGAGTTGTTTACATGTTAAAAGTTCAAGTTCGAAAAGAAAAGTGTCAAATTGTCATTGATTGAATTGTTGGCTTCCTATTGTTGGTTTATTCTTGTTTCTCCGGGTTTTTTCAAAGGTTAATCAAGTTTGTATTGAGGTTACCAATAGTCCCATATGTTTGAAATAACTAAGGAGGTTTGGATATGAAAATGAGTTGAAAAATCCACTAGATGCACCTAGGCAAGGCAAGGCGCGTCACGCCTACAGTGCACCCAAACTCGACCACTGACACAGAGGCCTAGTGTAACATGTCACAATGCACTACAAATTTGCCTCAGTCATTAGAGCGGGACACGAGTCGCCCTAAACGCACATGGATTGGCGGTTTGGCCAAATTTTCGTACTTTATCCCTTTTAACCCTTCTAAGGTATATTATCACCTTCAATGATTCTAATTACTTCAAATGATTTCTAAGAACCTTCAAGTCATCAAAGAACACAAATCATAACCTCGAATATATAATTCAATTCAAGGGAAGTAAAGATCAAAGTCCAAAAATTTAAGAGTCAAGTCTAAAGTTAAGAAGTAACTCAAAGAAAAGTTCTTAAAGGCTTTCAAGAGTTTTTATTAAATGTTTTAAATTCATTTTAAGACACAAGTTTCGAGTTAAAGTGAAAAGTAAAAGTTGAAGTATTTTCTTCATAGACATATAAGGGAACTAAGTATTCCCGAAGAATTGATTAAGACTCAAGTCTTCAAGTTAAGCAAAGAATAGAGAGTTGAGTTAATTTCTCAAAAGTTATAACGGGACGGCGTACTCCCCAAAAGTCTACAAATGTTTACACATTTATGTTAAAGAGGAAACCTAGATGTCCAAAAGTGTTTTGAACAAGAAAAGGGGACATTTATCCCACGAGATATTTTTAAAGCTAAAGTGTTGAGCAACATATCTCAACCCAAAGAAAGCAAGTTATTTTAAAATCATGTGCTAAAGTGTATTTTGGGTGTAGTATTGAGCACCTATGATGGGATGAGAGTTCATATTAACTCAAGTCTCCATGTAATCGTGTAGCCTTCATGAGTATTAACGGGTCATAATTCTTGGATGATGAGGTAAGTTAAGATAGTGTATCCAATAAATTGAGGATTTATATGCGACGGCAAAGTATAGAACACTTCTGCAGAATAAGCAAGATGTTGTATCACTACTTAGTCTCATACAGAAATATTATTACTTTAATATATAAATAAAGTTGAGTTTGTTATTGCATTTTTTAATGAACTGAGTTATTTGTACGAATATAGAAGAATTATACACACACACACACAAACACACACACACACACACACACATTACATTCGTCTTTTTTTCATTATAGTAAGTTCAATATTTCATAAGTTTAGAAGAGTCAAGGTAAGTGCTTCTTCTTATTATTGTTGAGCTTTATCTATTGTTTAGCATTCCAACTCACATACTCGTATGTCAATGTACTGATGTGTGTTGGCCTGCCTCTTCTTATGATGCATATGCAAGTAACCACGATCAGCATCTAGTGCCTCATTGATTAAGTTTGACGATTCAGAGTTAGTGGTGAGCCTCCTTACATTACGTAGCATTATTTTATTGATTTTTAGTTTTTTTTGTCATAGAAAGTTGTGGGGTTTGTCCCAATATTCATTCTAGTATTATATATTCTTAATAGACAGATAGTCAGTTAGATAACTCAGTTTTAAGTCTCTCATTATCTGGGTTTTCAGGTATTCTATTTTGAGACTTAAGTGTCATTTTGGCCGAGCCATTTATTTAAGTTATTTTATGAGAATGTATCTCTATTTACATTGAGTTAAGTCTTCCGCTGAGTTAAGTAAGTCAGGAAAAGGGTATGCTCAAGAACAACAATGTATATTAGGTGTCGGCTACATCCAGGGTGTAGGCTCGAGTCATGATAAACTTGGTATCAGAGCAAAAAGTTGAAGAGTCCAAGGGAGTCTATGAATGTGTGTCTGTAAAGTCCTACTAATTGGTGTGAAGCGCGTCACATCTATGATTATGAGGGTACAACATTTTGGAAATTCTCACTTCTATCATATCAATTTTTATGCATTAGAGTTTATCTCAAAAATTTTCTCTCTAATTCGTTCTTGCGCGTATTTCAGATCATCATGCCTCCACGAGAGTAGAAAGAGGTCGTCTTGCCAAAAGGAATGTTGAGGAACCAGAGGTACCTAATGCACCAAACGTGCACCTCAAGGAGAAGTCACCTAATGTTAATTTACTTGAGGCTATCAACATGTTAAGCCAAGAGGTGACTAAAGATGTTGGGCAAGAGAGAGGGGCTCTACAAGAAGAGATTGACACCTTAAGGATTCGTGAGTTATTGAGAAGGAATCCTCCCAGCTTCACTAGTTTAAGCACTACAGGGGATCCAAAAAACATTGTGGAAGAGTTGAATAAGGTTTTTGATAGGATGCATGTCATTGATGTTGAAAGAATCGAGTTAGATGTATACCACCTGAAAAATGTTGCTAGGACTTTGTTTAATTAGTTGAAGAAGGGCAGAGATGAGGATGCACCACGCCTGCGTTGGGCTTGCTTTGAAGAATCTCTCTTAGAGTGGTTCTATCCCACGAGAGCTAAAAGAAGATAAGGTACGGGAATTCCTTACATTGGAATAGGACTACTTTCCTGTACATAAATATGGGGTGAAGTTCACCGAGCTGTCCCACTATGCTTCTGAAATAGTTGAGGACATGAGAAGGAGAATAAGCTTGTTTGTCGTTTTTTTGGGTCGTGCTTCAATTAAAGAGGGCAGAGGTGCAGTGGTGATATGCGACATGGACATATCAAGGTTGTTGGTCTATGTGTAGGAAGGTAAGTGGAGAAGCTATGAGATAGAGAAGAGTATAGGAACAATAAAGAGAAGTCTTGGAATAAGTTTGGGAAGTAGAAGGGTGGTTCTATTAGGCCACAATTTTTGAAGAAAAAGTGGCATGCATCATCATCTGCTAGTGCTCATGAACCAAGAAACAAAGGTGAGAATCATGGCCAGAACTAGCAGAATTTCATAACTGGACCAGTACAGTCTCAAGGTAGTGTGGCACAAGGAGGTAGTTGGGTTAGTGTATGCACTAAGTGTGGTAGAAACTACCTAGGTAAATGTCGTGAGGGATAGACAGGTTGCTTCAAGTGTAGTTAAGAGGGTCACTTTATGAGAGAGTGCCCAAATAATAGGGAAGCTAGTGGAAACCTGGACAGCAAATGCCAATCTTCATCAATTGCTGCACCAGACAAGGCTGCACCTAGAGAAGCCACTTCTGGTACTAGCGGAGGGGAAAACTGCCTATATGCAATCACTAGCCTCCAAGAGAAAGATAACTCTCCAGATTATGTCACGAGTATGATCAAATTCATTACATTTGGTGTTTATTCTTTCCTATACAAATAAACATGTTTATCTTCTATAACTCCTTATGTTGCAAATAAGTTTAAGATTCTTTCAACGAAACATTGTGAACCTTTCTGTTTTTCTACCCCTATTGGAGATTGTGAACCTTTCTGTGTTTCTACCCCTATTGGAGACTTTATTCTAGCGAAAAGATTTTATTGTTATTGTCCTATTTCTATTTATCATAGCAACACCATGGATTATCTAATAGAGTTTGACATGGTAGATTTTTATGTAATTCTACTTTTAACTAGCTTAGTTCCTATTATACACCAATAGATTGTAGAACTGGAGTTGTCAATTTTTAGATTCTTAACAATCCAGTCATAGAGTGGAGTAGTAGTATCGTAAAGCTTAAGGATCATTTCGTTTAATACCTCAAGGTGAGATAGTTAGTATCAAAGGGGTGTATCTATCATTTTGTTTGAGTTAATTACTCAAGTGCTGAGGTACCTTCCGTTAAGTTAGTTTCTATAGTAAAAGAGTTTCGAGAAGTATTTCCTGATGATCTACCTGGAGTCCCTCTTGAGAGAGAAATGACATCAACATAGAAATCATTCCAGATACTCGTCTTATTTCTATTTAACCATATGGAATTGCACCAGCAGAGTTAAAAGAGTTGAAAGAATAGATGAAAGATCTGTTAGATAAAAGTTTTATTAGATCAAGTGTCTCAACATGGGGTGCTCCAGTCTTGTTTGTAAGAAAGAAAGATGGTTCCCTTAAGATGTGTATAGACTATTGCCAATTGAATAGGGTTACAATCAGGAATAAGTATCCTCTCCCAAGGATAGATGTTTTTTTCTATTAGCTTTAGGGTGCCACCTGTTTCTCGAAAATTGATCTCACATCTGCTAACATCAGTTAAGGGTTACGGAATGTGACATTACAAATAAATCCTTTAGAACCACATAAATACATTATTAGTTTTATATTATGTCTTTTCGTTTGACCAAAGCACCAGCAACTTTCATAGATCTTATTAACACAGTCTTCAAGCCTATTTAGATATATTTGTTATAATCTTCAATGATGACATACTAATCTATTTAAAGAATGAAGACGATCAAGCTAGTCATCTTAGGATAGTCCTTCAGAGATTGAATGATAAAGAATTGTATGTCATGTTTCCAAGTGTGAGTTTTGAATTAAGTCTTTGGTCAACATAATTTCCAATGATGTGATTAGAGTTTACACCTAAATGATACAAGCAGTTCAGAGTTATCTAGATCCATGTCTCAACTAATATAAGGAGTTTCTTGTGTTTGGTTGGCTAATATAGAAGGTTTGTTGAGGGCTGTTCATCTATTTTTTCTCCTTTGACAAAGTTGACTCATAAGACAGTTGAGTTTCAATGGTTTGAAGCTTGTGAGAAAATATTTCAGGAGTTGAAAAAGAGGTTGGCAAGTACCCCACTATTGACTTTACCAGAAGATAATGAAGATTTTGTAGTGCACTGTGATTTATATAGGGTCGGTTTGGGTTGCGTGTTAATGCAGAATGATAAGGATATAAGGTTCATGAGAAGACTAATCCAACCTATGACTTAGATTTGGTTGTTGTAGTTTTCTCCTTGAATATATGGCTCCATTATTTGTATGGTGTTCATATTGACATATTCACTTATCATAAGATCCTATGATATGTGTTTACCTAGAAGGAGCTAAATCTCATACATAGGAGGTAGTTAGAGTTACTCAAGGATTATGACATGAGTATTCTTTACCACCTAGTTAAGGCTATTGTGGTTGTTGATGTTTTAAGCAAGTTAGATATGGGAAGTACCACCCATGTAAAGCCAATGTGGTTCCTGATGTTTCAAGCAGGTTATAAATAGGAAGTACCGCCCATGTTGAGGAAGAAAAGAGTGAGTCAGCCAAAGAGGTACACATACTTGCATGCCGTGAGTCAGACTTATGGATTCCACAAGAAGGGATAGTGGTGACCAATGAAGTTGAGTCATCATTAGTGTCAGAAGTGAAAGAGAAGAAAGACAAAGACCCAATGTTCATAAGAAAATAGTATTGGTTTTTTAACAAGGGGAAGATGGTGTGTAAAAGTATCAGGGTAGATTGTTTGTACCTAGGGTGGATGGAATCCAAGAGAGGATCATGGAGGAGGCTCATAACTGCAGATAATCCATTCATCCGTGTTCCACCAAGATATACCATGATTTGGTAGAGGTTTATTGGTGTGAAGGTATGAAGAAAGACATTGTTGAGTTTGTTGCCAAGTACCTGAATTGCAAAAAAGTGAAAGTAAAAACCAAGGCATGAAGTGTTGGCTCGGGATATGGAAATTCTAGAATGGAAGTGGGATATGAATACTATGGACTTCATCACAGTCTTGCCAAGGTTTCACTGTCACAATGATTCAATTTGGATGATTCTCGATAGAATGACAAAAATCCACCCACTTCTTTCCCGTAAAAATCACTCATTTGGCAGAGGATTATGTGAAATTATACATTCAGGAGGTTGTGAGAATTCATGGAGTCCTAGTGTCGATAATTTTAGATAGAGGTACACAATTTACATATAAGTTTTGGATGTCTTTCAAAAAGGTATGGGTTCAAAGGTAAACATAAGAACTGCTTTCCATCCTCAGACATATGGGCAAGACGAGCGTACTATCCATAACTTAGAAGATATTTTTAGGGATTGTGTGATTTTTCTAGGGGAATCGGGATGATCACTTATCTCTCATTGAGTTCGCTTATAATAACAGCTACCATTCGAGCATCCAAATGGCTTTATTTGAAGATCTTTATGGGAGAAGATGCAGATCTCTTATTAGGTTGTTTGAAGTTTGTAAACCAGGGTGATGTATCTTACGAATTAGAGCTACCACAACTTTTAGCACTGGTTCGTACAGTATTTTATGTCTCCATGTTGAAGAAGTGCATGGGTGATCCTTCATTGATTGTACCAACTGAAAATGATGGGAATAAGGATAGATTATTCTATGAGGAAATTCAAGTTCATATTTTAGATGACCAAGTTTGCAAGATGAGAACAAAGGAGGTGGCATCAAATAAGGTCCTTTTAAGGACGAAAGTAGCATACTTAGGGTTCATACGAACCCTCTTCGACGGAAAATATTATTATTTATACATGATTAAATTATTTTTTAAATATGTTTAATAGATGTTGGATCCCCTTGTACTAATTCGCGGTTCTGCTTCTTAGATTTTTAACCCCCTAATCAAAAAATCTAACTCCGCCACTAATCTCAATGAATTAAAAAACTACATATTTCGTTGATCATAATAGCATACTTTCACATATCCTCATAGAGCAAAATGCTTTTATAATGGATGATCCTTAAAATCATAATTTGTTGATATTACCCTTATAAATAAGCGAGTACGAGAGGACAAACATGGCATCATATAATAGTACAAAAAGCAGTCTAAATTGTACCGTGAATGCTTTAATTTTTTTGCTCCAACTAGCCTATTTTTATTTGCCATAATCCTTTTATATCGATGTGTAAGAAACTCAAACCATCTCTTTCCTTGGATAGTTTGATTTTGGAATTGGTGAAATGGTTTGGTGGACCCTTGTAATTGTATCGGTTTGTATTTTGAACCCTTCTACTTATCTATTTGTCATCTGGATCCTTAGACTCAATAAACACAATTTATCGGACCCTTTGACCATTGACCACACTTATGTGGCTTTAAGATGGATGAGTTGGCAAAAGTTTGTGATTTCACACTCCTTAAGGCGAGTGAGTACTATATTTCAATTTTAAAAATTTTAATAAAAATATGAAATAATACAAAAATTCAAAAAAAATTAAGAAGACCACATCTTCTTCACCATATTCCACCTTCAACAACAACCATCTCCGTGCCCAATTCTTTGTTTGTCTTTCTATACGCTTGTCATCAGATCTTGAAATTGAATTCTTCTTGAGTCCATTGGTTCGCCTCTAAAGGGAGAGGTCGATACTAGTGGTGGTCGTCGGAGAAAGTGCGGCGGCGATGGCTAGGTTGGAGGATCTAGTTACAACATTGAAGAGATCTTGTCTTGATATAGTGGTATGGCGTCGACGGCGATCGTTTCATGATTGTGTGGACGCGACGGCCAGATCGGGTGGTGTGGTGGCGACACGTTCAAAATAATTTTTTTCACTAGTTTCTAATATGGTGTCCTTCGCTTAGTTTTTTATTCTCATTTCTATAAATTTGTGGGGTAATAAATTTTAAATGTTGATGGGTAAAAATAATTGTTAAATCAATATTTGGATATATTGAGATATTTTAGTGGTGACAAAGTTTGCATTAATTGAGAAAAGAGGTTTATGAAGTTTCAAGTAATGATCAAAGTTTTAATAATTATTATAACTGAAATTTATGAATGATGAAAACATAAATATTAATGGTGATTTTTGTGATATAAGAAAGTGGTGCTAATGGTGAAGATGATGATTGTGATGGTTACATCTAATGTAAAAAATGGAGACATGGTCAAAGAAGAATGAAAGAGTAAAGAAGAGAAAAAAAAATTTCTTAAAAATAAATAATTAATGATGTGTCATTTGAAATCTGATGTGGATGACGACGTGTCACTTTTTTTGAGCTTTTGAAGCTCAGACAACACCAAGGGGGTTTAAAATGTTGACATTCGTTGAGTTCTAAGGGCTCAGTTGATAAATAGTTAAGTAAAAGGGTTAAAAATACAAACTGATACAAGTATAAGGGTCCACCAGACCATTCCGCCATGGAATGTTCTATTACATTCTCTTCCGAGCCCTTAAATTGGAATGTCTTTTTAACATTTTTTCTTGCATCTGTTTTTTATCTTCAATGGTTTATGTTTGTTGTTTGTTATGATCATAAATATACCTACTTTTATCATTCAATCTCAAATGAATATTTGGTTTCAGTTCTTCAGTGGTATTTATAATATTTTTCCGATTTTGGTATGATTTTGTTCATGATGTTTCTAATTTTGTTTGATTCATACTCAGAGATGCTTGAAAGTTGGTGTTCGTTCCCCTTATTATTCTTCTCACTTCTATATCTTTTTTCCTTGTCAAGTTTACATTTTTGATAGTCACAATATGTTGTGTATTTTGTTTTCTGCTTCTTTTTTTGTGCATTTTATGCCTTTTTAACTAGTTTATTGTAGAATTTTGTAATTTTATGTTTCTAACTGGGTTTTATTTACTCATGCATGTTTAATTTTAGATTTTATTTGTTTTGCCCACTCATCATTATGACAGACACTACTAATTTTTATAGCTTTTCTTAATTAATGTGAATCTTGATATGTTACTTAAAATTATCTTTTTGAAGGATGGGAGGAATGGATTAAAAAAAGGACCTATACATGTTCTTCTAGAAGCATTGATTGACAGTAAAACTATATGTTATATTCAAATAAATATGCATAATACATTATACACATTCAAATTGAAAACTCCAAATATTTGTAGGTACTATATGATAGAGATGACAAAGTGAAGATATATGAAAAGAATTTTATAGGATGGTTAATATTCAAGAAATCAAATGATGCAATGTCGGAACATGTTGATGTTGGTGAGGGATAGACAAGATTTTCTAGAGGAACTCGACATGCTGTTACTCATGGAAGAAATGAAAGCAAAAGTTGTTGTATTACAATCTTAGCGCAGGTCTGAAACTCGAACCATTCATACCATCAAAAACAACAAAAATTAACTCTTCTTAACTACCTACAGTTAAGATTTTGTTCTGTCCCCTGATTTTTGAATTAATATTGATTGAATTATAATGTGACTTAGATTTGCTTCTTTCCTCATTGTCTTCAATGTGCTTATGATGTCCAGTAGAAAAATATATCTTCCTTATTTGAAAATTTTCAATTTGAAAAAGACAAATAAGCTTGGATTCTCAGACAATGATATAGTCTCACTCGACTAAGTTGTGCGGACTCTTCACTTACGTTAATACATCCGTGTCGAATTTTTCAAAAATACATTACTTTTGGAGAATTCTGTACATACCCGTAGGCATTTTTGAAGAGTTCAAGAAACATATTCACTCGGTAGTGAGCACCATCAATAGGATAAGTGGAATGAACTGGAAAAGATGGTATGTGGTTATTCAAATTTTGTTGTTTCCTCAACGTTCCTGCTAAATATCTAAATTTATATGTGTTTTCTGTTAGATTACTTGAAACAACTTTTGCTTTAACCTCTTGATATCAGTTGATTATATTTGAATTTGATATTTCATCTTTTTGTATTATTGTCGAGAATTATGAGAGGCTACGAGGACTCTATGTAGTGTTGTTAAGATTAGAGAGGTTTGTCACTTTATAATTAATTTTCTATTTTCCTTTATGTGTGAATTATAATATCCATTTTCATGAGATCTCAGCTATTCTTTCTCTTACTTTCACACACTGATTTTTTTTGTTTAGTAATTGGGGATGTGATGAGATCTCGAGAAATCCATGCGCCACTCTGATATTAGTGATGTAAAATTTCTCATACCAATACACCTTTCTGAGTTGTTAAAAAAGTTCATTTGCATGTGAGAACTAAAACAAGTGAGGATATATATATTTATTTTTACAGCAAAACACATGTTATTCTATTTATTAGGCTTCTGCTAAAATTAATAGTTGTTAGTTTCTTTAATACGAAGTTTCTATAGTTTCATTTTAGTGAAACAATAGAGTAAAGGATGGTCTAGCAAGTTGCAAATAAAATTTAACTATATGAAAAAATGCACACTTATCATGATCTGCAGTTCCCTGGAATTACATTTTGCATATTTCGAAATATTTACAAATATGATATAATGTATCGTGCGCATTTCCATAATCGTGGAACTAAAAATTTATAATAGTTAAACGTAAAGCAGGGGTGTAATTATGTCAACTTAAAGAAAGAAGAAGCGTGGACAAGCTGAAGGTAAAACTCAACATGTTGTCGAGATCACTAGAAACCTTTTGTGTGCTTCTGCTGAATGATGTACAAAATTAAATTGTCTGAGTATACATTTGAGGTGTCTGATGTGTCCGAGTTATCTTATTTTGAATAGTCTTTCTCCTTTTATATCATACCAGGAAAATTTCTAAAACAACTAATGATCGTGCCTGAGTCAATATCCCGAATGGTACACAGGGACTATTGTCTCAGGTGAGCACTGTCCTCACGAATCTCAAATGCAATGTGGTTAATATTAATGTGTGGACTCATAACTCCTAACAACAGCTAGGTGAGGAAACGGGAGGTAAGTTAATGATCCGGAAGAGTTTTCTATGATGAAGCAACTATTGTAAATTTTACTTAGATGTAGCGATAAATTATGAAATTCCAAGTGTCTCTCATATACCGAGAGAAGAAAATGACCAGCTAATGTTTGCAGACCAAGATTATGAACGTGCTTCTGGTGAAGGATTGAATGAAAAAGTGAGGCCTAATGTGAGTGTGCTTAATTAGTAAGATAAAGACTACTCTATTGTGACAATTCAGTGTAAGGATAGACCAAAGCTTCTCAGTCTTGAATGTTTTCATGGAGCATAATCGTAACTATAAGTCAAGTGATTGATTGAATTTTTGCAATTTTCCCCTTATTTTTGTGACTTTTTTTAACTCTGTTAAGTTTCAATAAGTATGACTGAAAATTGATCCTCTCTTTTGTCCCTTTCTAAAGGTTTCTTCATATAAACAGAGAAAATTGATTTCACAATTCAATACGCTGCTGAAATGGTTGATGGTTGAATTTATTACATTTAATTCTTTCGTAACCAAATAGTTTATTCCTTCCATTATTTTTTGTATGTTTTTATATGTTGAAATCATATACATCAACTAAGATTCTTATAATGTGTGTTTCATTTCTCAAGGTTTTCTTCCTCCTATTTCATTAAGCTTAATGTTTTACTATAAAACATAGTGATTGATGTATCTATTTCAACTTCTTTTTGCAATTTTGATTAGATTTTTTAATTATGTTTAAAAAGACCAGTGAGGAGGATTGAAAATTTATAGGGTTGTGCTATATTTGATAGCACCTAACAACAAATATTTGATAACTTATGCGGAACAAATGATGAAGTTTGTTAAAAGAAGAAAAATGATTCCTCTTTCTTGCCACAATTAGTATATTATTCTCATTATTTTTTCTTGGGTACAAACATTTTGTTTGTCATTGCACTATTCCTAGAATAATTATATGGAGACAATTAGTCCATATCTTTTATAGAAAGTTAAATAATTTTACATATTTCTGGTTTTCTTCTTTTTAGGCATAGAAGAGATCAAGTTGTTTTTGTAACTATCAAATTTCAAAATACACTATAGAAAATTATAGTTTTGGGTAATAAGTATGCACGTCCACAGAGAGTACTATAGCCTTTACCGACATTAATAAACTGTCATTTGATTCAATGTTGCTATAGACTTCATGGACATTTACACAGAGTACCAATTTCCTCTTAGAATACATATTTATCGATAATTAACTCATTCCCCTCTAATAATGTTTTTAGTTTTCTTTTTTTGATAAAGAAGTAACAACTCTTTAGTTTAGCTTCTTTCAACTAATTTTGTGAACCTTATATTTAAAAACAACCTGAAAGACAATCTTTTTTGAAAAATATATTCAGTAACATGACTTTTTCTTCTTGATTGATAGGAAAGTAAGATCGTCTTTATTATATTTTTTTTATATTTGTGAGTTCAAGAGCTCACAAAATTATGTTGTGAGATTTTTATATGTTATATGTCGAAAAATTTGTTTATTACATCCCGTTGTACACATTCAGATGTCACCTACTGCTTGGTTGATAATTGCCTTAAATTTTTGCAAATCCATATTATAATCATAACAAGAAATTCGAGTGATTCTACTGTCTTAGTCCTCGACCTGCAAACATGGCGATCTAGAATCTACACAAGAATCACCTCATGAGGTAAGATTTCATTTATCCCAATATCTTCAATTTTATGATTAATGTCACGACCCAAAACCGGGGCCGCGACTGGCACCCACAATTTCCCTCCTATGTGAGCGAACCAACCAATCTAACCCTTATCATTTTAACATATATCAACAGAAAATAATGCGGAAGACTTAAACTCATTAAATAA
>NC_028646.1:9965311-10001727 GCF_001406875.1 Solanum pennellii | reverse complement strand
CCTGTGACGGTCCGTCCTGCACCTCCGTCCTGACGGTCAGAGACTCGTTTCCCGTACCAATTTCTCAAGAGTTGAAGTGTTTTGCAACGGGAGCTTACGACGGCTCGTCGTGGATGTGACGGCACGTCCTGCAGGTCCGTCACCGATTACAGAGAGTCGATTTTCAGTACCCAATTTCAGAATTTCTAAGTATGCTGAAACGAGACATCTGTGACGAGCCGTCGTGCCTATGACGGTCCGTCGTGATGTCCGTAATCTTAGCCAGTTTTTCCAGAAATAAATCAAAACGACTAAACAGGTCGTTACAATTAATGAAGGATCGCCCATGAGCTTCTTCAACATGGACGTGTGAACTGCTGCATGAACTATGGATAACTCTATTGGTAGGTCCAACTCATAAGATACATTACCTAGTTTTGTAAGGGTCGATATATCGAGGACGAAGCTTCTCCTTCTTAAAAAATACCATAGCACCTTTAATGGGTGAAACTTTCAAATATACTCAATCATCTGCTTCAAAGTCTAAATCCACTCTTCTTGCATAGGTGTAGGATTGGACTCTGTGTCATTTTCAACCTCTCTTGAATCACTTTCAGCATCTCCATAGCTTGATTATCTAAATGAGGTCCTTTCAACCTTGCTTGACTAAATTCAAACCATCTAATATGAGATCTGTATCTTCTTCCATAAAGAGCTTCATAATAAGCCATTTATATAGTGCTAACTATTGTTGTAAGCAAATTCAATAAGAGGTAGGTGATCATCACAATTACCTTTGAATAAATAACATAAGTCATCGACATATCCTCTAAGGTATGAATAGTGTGCTCTACTTGACCATTTATCTAAGAATGAAAGGCAATACATAAGTTAACCTTTGAATACAAAATTTTGTAGTGAATTGCTCATCTCTGTCTCAATATTGGTGAGAAAAACTGCATGAAGTCTAACCACATCTTGAAGATACAACTTGGCATAGTCCTCTGGTGAATGGGTAGTCTTTAACGGGAAAAAGTTGGTTAATTTTGTCATTCTATGAAGAATCTCCCAAACTGAATCATGTTGCCTGCGAGATCTACGTAAAGCTTAATACGCCATCTCTCCCTTGTCAAAAAGCCATTACTTTTTTCTTATGAACATTTGTCTTTAATTACTAAAAAATTTGTTCTTGATTCTACTTCTCTTTTACTTTTGACATTAATGAAGATCTATCCCCATTCACCACCACTCCTCTTCTATCTGTGGAATCCAATAAATGAACTCCCAAGCTTTCAAGTTTATGCCCAACCTTTTCTAGTTATTTCTTATCTATCTTAAAGTAGGTAGTACTAGCTATAGACAACATGCTCATGGCATCAGAAACAATATTAGCCTTACCTGGGTGGTATCGAATACTCATATCGTAATCCTTTAGTAATTATAACCACCTCATTTGTCTGAGATTTAGTTCTTTCAGAGCAAATACATACAGAAGACTTATGATCAATGAATACATCTACATGAACAATATACAAATAATGACATCATATCTTCAAAGAAAATACTATGACATCCAGCTCTAAGATATGAGTTGAAGATGAAGAAAAACCTTTTACGTGAGAAAGTCCTGGTTGAGATTTTTGAGAGAAATGTTTAGGAGTTGAGAAACAAGAAGTTGCGTGTGCCAAAGAGCTATGAAGGAAATCATATCGTGCAGGGTGCTACTTTGAGGTCAAGGCCGATATGATGTCCCAATATCCATATTTTTTCCTTCTACTTTGACTCTAGCTTGAGGTAATGAGTTCCTCTTGACTTGTCCTATGTTTTAGAGTCCTCTGTTTTATGTGTTCTTATGATTTCCTTATGTTATGCATGTTCATGAAAAATTTGTGTATTGAAGAAAATGAGTTTACATGATCGATTATCCTCATCATGTTGTGCATTAAGTGTGAATTCCCTATAGACTCCAGGAGATGATAACATGAATATGCTTTAGCTATGATTTTGTGTGTGAGTTCCCTATAGACTAAAGGAGATGATATAATTGTGTTTATCATACTTTAAGCTTGGAGAAGGAAGCGCCTCCTTGAAGATGAGGAATTTTAAAATTTCTGACATTTTGGTTTGTTAAAAATGAGGAACTTTAAAATTTCTTAAATTTTGGTTTGTTAGGTGTTACACCTACTTTAATTATAGTACATTGAGTATGTTTAGCTTGGAGTTAATGTTTCCTCCTCGGTTGTGGAAATTTTTATATGTTGCATGCAGGAAGGGTTGCTAGTCTTGAGGTTTTTCCGTTACAAATGTATGGAATCTTACCCGAGGACACATTTTCCCAAGAGGGAGATAATGAAACACCTCAGAATCTAGAAGGCTAAACTAGGGTTAATTGAGAGGGCCACATCCAAAAATGGAGGATGTTTGGGAAGACTTCACATAGCACTACCTCACCTCACATGACCACCATACAGATTCGTGGTGAGGACCATGATTTATGGAATGGTTCCTGGAGGTCTAGGCAGTATCTACGATACTCTGCACCGAACAAGGACCCTTTCTAAAGACGGCTCGTGAAGGATACAACAACCATGGGAAGGGTCATGATCCTAAGCTAGTCGTACGGTGAGAAAGGATTTGAACCATAGCCACTCGTCCAACAACCAAAGGGAGAACCCCGGCTCGTGGTAGGGACTACGATTCTTGCAACCTCACATGGTGATGTGGTAGTGTACTATAAGTTATGGGTTAATTGATCTTTTCTTGTTTTAAGTCATTGTCATCATTTTCCTAGCTAATTGTTTAATTTTATGGATTTCTAAGCTTTGCTGAGTTCTAATCCTCCGAGGACAAAGTTTCATGTATTTTTTTTTGGACATGACGTATGGGCTAAGATCAATTTTATTCTATTAGATTAGATGGTTACGATGTGACAAGATCTCTAAAATTCTGTTGTCATTAATAAAATGTTTGGACTTTGAAATCTTGTTTCACTCTTATTGGTCTATTTCTCATGTAATGAGAGTTAAATGTCTTGTATGGAATTCTTTGGGGTTCTATGCGTCAAGTTACATCTAGGTTGTACCCGTAGGTCTTGACAATTATGCATGCAGAAATTTTGTGAATTATTAGGGTAAAATGTGAAACGAACATCCCCAAAAACTAGTATTTGATATGCAACAACGTGTTACAAGACCCTTAGTCCTTTATGAATATTTATATGTTTCAAATGTTTAGTAAACAAGAATATTTGTTTCTGAATACGTTAATTATTTCCAATCGAGTTACGTGTGGAAAAAACTTGTTGACATAACAAAGGTAGAACAACAAAATGAGAAAAATTAAACCAATGAACATATGTGGTGATACTATTTAAAATTATTGAAATACAAAAATTAATTATAAACAAACAAATTAACCCAAAAGATATGGAATTTTTTAACTTACTAAATAAAATAATAATAACGTATGTTTTACTTCACCTTATTATTTCAAAATATTTATTTTGTAGGACTTGTTGATAAATTTCTTTAATGTTAAAATTCATACTCAATTTTTGATGTATGGTTTATTCATCTTGAAAAGCTGAGAGTAAAAAATTTATTCAATACATAAATCAATTTATTTAAATTTTAAAGTGCAAAAGGTTTTCTTGGAAAATCATGCAACCAAAAAACATTTTTGTAACAACAGCAATAAAAAAAATTAATAATTAAATAAATCACAAGCTATTAAAAATGTAAATTTTAAGAAATTTAATAAGTGACTGAAATAAAAAATTTTGAAAAATAATTCATCGAACACGACATACATACGACTCTTATTATAAATACAAAATAAAACTGATGTAGAGAATCCTATGACACACTTAAACATACAAAACCTAAAAGACACAAATTTTGTAGGGGACAACATGAACACATAAAACAATACTAAAAAGAATAGATATACTAGTCCAAAGACTTTACTTGTTATTGGAGGGGTTTGAATCTTGATCATTAGCATTGTTTAGTGAAAGGTCATCCAACAAAGTGACAAAATCATCATCATTCAAGTTGATTAAATCAATAAATGATGGACTTTGTGGAATGTCAGTAGAGTTCTGGTATTTATTCATTTGAATGGATTCACCCATTGAGGGGATCTCAGGTAAAGGATCCATTTGTGGTGTCATAGCAGTAAATGGAAGATCTGTAATTGGTGAAGACATCATAGATGTCATTGTTATTGAAGGAGTTGATTGAGGGACATTTGATGTAGACCCCTCGTGACCATCATCTTTTTCATTATTTTACGTATTAATAGAAGGTTCTTCTTAATAACGTAACTTAGATCGTTGAGATAGAAAAGATTCATGTCAATGGAAATAATTTTTCCATTCAACACTTCATGCATATCATTTGTAATTTCCTTGATCCTATTTTCCTTTCTTATCTTTAGTAGTTTTTTTTGCAACTTCTTGATTCTTTTCTTGGTGAATTCTTCCTTTGTGACCATATTTTTTGATCTCTCCAATGCTCCCAATTCTTTAAACTTTTGAAACGTATTGATTGCTGCAACAAGATTGGGAAACACTTTAGGTTCATCACTATAAGGACTATATACGATGAGAGCCATTTCAATGTCACAAAGAATGCTGAGTTTTTCTGCCTTTTTCAACAACCCTATGAGTCTTTTCTTGTATGAGACTTTTCTTTCCGTTTCATTTTCAATCAAAGCTAATATTTTTTTTCTAGGCATGGCTAAAGAAGAGGTATATGAGGATATATGTGTTTGTTAAATAATGTCTTTGTTGTTGTTCTTGGATTTTGTAGTTGTCTTTGCCTAAGATTGACCCTTGTATATCTAAATAAAATTTTTGAATCCTATAATGTTTGGGTAGTTTGAATTATAGAATTTCGTCATATAAACACTAATTGTTTTGGAATAAATTTAAATGCGAGTATATTATCTTTAACTTGATGTTGTTTTTTGGTCTGGTTTAATACTAACCAAATATTTTGAGTTGATCTTTTCATATAAGGAAAAGAATTAGTGTTGTTGAAGTTTGCATAAGTAGTATCCATAATACATGGTCATAAGTTTATAGAAAATAGGTTTCTTATAGAATTCCATTACTATTTTATCCAATTTTGGAAGAAATTATATTTAGTATAAATTTTAAACTACTTTCAAATATATCAAAAACTAAATCCTACCTAATTTTGTTTTCATTAGTAAATGATATACGTCAACCTATTACTTGAAGCTAAATATTTTCCTAAATAGTTTGAAGGTAAATCAATATTCCATTATTGTACTAATACTAATAAAAATAATATATTTGCTTATAATTGAAAATAAAAAGATAAATTTTATTATTTTATAGAAATGATTTGTCATGATCCGAGTTATCAAATCATGATGCCCTAAAGTATAATAATCCACTAGTAGTGAAGCTAACAATACCATGGAATGATAAATAATGATTTTAAGTGTAAGAACCCATTAAGTGTATTATTCTATTTATGAGACACTTATAAATTTCCTTGCGGTATAATTATGAACTTGGTTTCCTATGCGACTAGTGACAATAGAATAGGTTTAAAGTGAACAGACCATATATTTTTATGGGACACAATTAAGTTGACGTCAATGGAAGTATTTAAACTTGAAAATCATAAGGTGGTAGTTGAGTCTAGAGTTAAAATTGACATAGTGTATATAAGTTTGAAGTTAAGTTAAAGGTATGCTTGCCTATAAATGCAATAAAATATTGAGGTGCTTTCTTGACTTCACTAAGCTAATAGGTGACAAGTAGGTGCATCACCTACATTGACTTATTGACATGCTAATGGACCAAGTAGGTTCATCACCTACTAAGACTCATTTGACCATGTTATTGGGCCAAGTACACTACCTATATTTTACCCATGTTGGATAAAAATATAATGGAAAAATAGACAGCCAAGGCCCAATGTTTTCAAGTCCACAAGAAATAATTCGGATGGACAAGTAGGTGCATCACCTAATTAAATGTGTTGGTTGTAGATGAAGTATAAGAAAGGTGGCAAAAGATAAACATATTAAGTTCAAAATTATTACATAAATATCTCATTTTTATCTTATCCAAATTTTAAGCTCTCAAATTCATATATATCTCTCTTTCTCTTAAGATGAAGCAACCACCCAATTTTCCCATTAAGGGTTCTAACTATTTTCACCTAGTTTCTTCCAAAGCAGCCACTAAATCACCTTCTCTCCTCTATTGTTTCGAGTATATAAGACAGTTATTCAAAGGGAGTGAACTAGAGGAAGCTATATGTCTTGGAAGCCAAGGTTTTGTCACTCTCTTCCAAAGAATAAGAGAAGGTTACAAAAAATAGTAATTGAAGGAAAATAACATATATAGATAGCAAAGGTAACGCCGTTGCCAAAATATTTAATTATTTGTTTAATTAAGAATTCGTGACTTGCTTTTTTATTAAACTCAAGGGATGGTAATTTAAAACTACAAATTCATGTCTTTTGATTATTTTGTTAGTGGTGAAGACTGTTATTATATTTATTTTTCTATGGAAGGTCATAGAGGTACTTAGAGAATGATTGCGGAAAGTTTTAAAGTCAGATTTATAAGCTATGGTGATGCACCATTAAATTAATGTTTTGGTAAAATAACTGCACATTTCATGGAAAAGTTATTCCTAAATAACTATAACAGATAGAATTTGTGTAACCACTGGAATCTAGACCCCAGACGAGACCGGCGTCGTTGACCTCTTAGAGGTCACAAACAAGCCTACTTACGTCATACCTACTTTACATAGGTTAATTTTAGCGGAAAATTTGAAACTTTTTGTTTTTTAAACATGCTTGCTAAACATTCTTAACATTTTATAATCGTTCATCATCAACCATCTAATATTAAAGAAATAAACAACTGAACTAAATACTTCCTTAAGTCTTAATTGTATAATTGCGAAAATGGACCAATACAAAGTCTGAATAAAAACAGGAAAGAAACGCTTGTGCAACATGCTCCACTAGCTCAACTCTAAAACTACGCTAGAATATAAAACAATAGCATCCTCAAAAGCATGACGACCTCTCAAACTCCGGATGAATGCTGACGTCGGGATAGCTGCACAAAGATCCTGCAACTCTATCGACCACCTGTGTCTGCACCTAATATAGTATAGATTTATAGGGTTAGTACACACTTGTACTAAATATGGGTATATGCAAGCACAAACCAAGGACATGCATGAGAAAGAACAATTCTTTCCTAACAACATGATTTTTCGAAGTCAAGTCAGTAGACTTGCCAAATTGAGATTAGGAAAGTTAGTGAACTTTCCAAATTGGTTTAGGAAGGTCATGCCATCAGATTAACATGCATCATTATAAATATCGTATTGCACATAGTATATAACATCTTCATATAGCACATATCTTAGCACATAACATATAGCACATTGCTTCTTTCATATCATTCATTCATATGCCATGAGACTTGGGAATGATGGACTTGACATTAAGACTTTCCAAAATGAGGGCCCAATATATGGGACCTCAACTAGGGAGTCTTCATTAGCAAACACAGAGTCTTCTTCATTCATTCATACGTACTTCATTTCATTTCATTCATAGGCAAGTGTGAACACCAGCTATGCCTGGGATGTAGTTTAAGACTTTCATCGGGTTTGCTGTGCAATGATTAGGAATAACCTAATGTCATAACCCGAGTATAGCTCACCTTTTTATTATCCTATCCTATCACCTTTGGTATCATTCATTTCATTATGTGCTTCATTTAAGGCTGGCCTCATTCATTCATTGAGAACTTTAACTTTAACCAACATAGATCATGTGAGCATCATGAAATCCAGTGTCTCCCCCACATCGAAAAGAGGTGGAATCACCGGCCAAAGTGACCCAATAAACATGCTAGCGTACATGGGAAATTTAACCCCGCCAGATCCCTATATTGGAAGTATAGGTTCAAAGACTAGGAGATGTATGGAGACCCATACCCGGCAAGCCGGACAGTCTCATATCATGAGAGTTACGTGAACCTCCGCCCTTCTCAAAAGAAGGCATCACCTCTCATAGCTAGACTATCGGTGCTCAGTATAAAGTTCCATTACGTTCAACTCATACGTCTTGGAAGTTGACTTCTAATATGAGGATAATATAGCTCATTAGATGATATCTCATCTCATCATTATTGTTAAGTGTGTTAAGCTCAATACCTTCATTAGAGTGTTCATAGAGACTTGTCTCTTCATTATCATACACTCTCCTTGGTGAGTACATATTGGTAACATTAGGCTCACTTGAGATTGCTCTCATTATATTCAGTAACCTCATCTCATGTTGTCACCACATTCTTCATTATTAGCACCTTTGCTTTTCATAGTAACTCACCTCTTATTACGTGAATGCTTATTCAATCATTTCATAATTTATCTCATCATAAGCCAATGCACTTAGCCACTTAGTGTATCTTACACTCACACTTAACCCTCCTAGGGTTCATAATTTCATTACATACATCTTAGGTCCACTTATTTTTGACTGTATGTTAGACTTATGTGTCTATACATACAAGCAATGGGGCTTCATTCGTAGTTTGCTAAGTGATTATTACTTTCCTAAGATAATATAGTACAAGACTAATAAATTTTGTATATAGATGCCAAGATCTTAATTTTTCATCTAAGTAAATGGCATTATTCTTGGATATTTTGCTAACATATGACTTATGCATCGATACGGAAATTTGGGCAAGGGAACCCTAATTTTGAATCACTTGGATATCATTTATATTTTTCATTAATTTTATTTCTAATATTCATAACAATAGACTCTAAATTAAATCTCAACATTTACATTGAAGGATTAATTTTCTATTTTAATTTCACTATTAGATAACTGAATGGTTGGGGGTTCGAGCCCCCACAACCCCTTTGATTTTAAGAGTTAAATTCGGTACAATAGAGAGGTTGTGGGTTCGAACCCCCACAACCCCCCCCCCCATTATTTTTTTTTAAATTTCGCTGAGGAGGTTGTGAGGTGGTGGGTTCAAACCCTCACATCCCCTCTATATTTATTTTATTCAAATTGGCGAGTGTCAGTGAGGTTGTGGGATCGAATCCCCACAAGCTCACTTTGTTTCCTTGTTATTTAGACTCTCCCTTCAGCGCTGAGGTCATGGGTTCTATCCCGACACCTTGCATTTTCTTTTTTTCATTATTTCCTCTCCCTTCGCGCGTACTGGGAGGTCGTGGGTTCGAATCCCACGCCTCCTATTTACTTGTTTACTCAATTTTTCTCCTTCGCCTCCCCATAGGTCGCGAGTTCAATTCCCCCCAACCCTATTTCCCTTATATTTTCGTGAAAATAGGAGCTAGGATCGAATTCCACCAGCCCCCATTTTCCTTTTTCTTTGCCTCACAAAACCATTCCCCTTAGCTCCTTCACATTTTTCTCTAATTTTTAAGTCTGATCAACATTTGAGGTCTTGGGTTCAATTCCCATTGACATCACTTATTTATTTCCCTTTATAAAAATCCAGAATTTAACCTTATGGGAGAGTATGCAATCTGGAAATTTTTTTCTTATAATTCTTCACTCATTTTTTAGTCACCTCTTTCATGAGTCTTCTTAGCTAAAAGAGTGTTATTTAACCCAACATTCTTCATTATAATGAACACCACATTGCACAGACATTACACATATAAAATACACCAAAAACACATGAATATTCGACCCCAAAATAGTGGCTAAAGCCTCTGCCCACGATGCACACACAACACCAATTTTTGGTTACACTTCGAATATCGTTTTCGTAATTTCCCACACATAAAACATGTTCACACTTAATATAAATACGTCAATAATGCCTATGTCTAGCAGCACTACATACCCATCCTACGAATTCGTTTAGGAGCTAAGGAAAAGGACATACAATGAACAACCTTAGTTTTCAAGAGCTTGTTCAAAGGAAAGTACTTTTGGAGAATGAATTCCAGGAGAGAAACACATTCCTTTTGATGTTTTTCAAGTGTGAAGATGCTGCCCGGAAAATCCTCCAAACGATGCCATATCCACTTCAACGCACACCCTACTCGACGAAACCTCTCTTAGCCTTGACGTTTTGATTACTTTGTCTTTTACTTAAAAGTTCTTGTGAGTTCTTCAAGTGTGAAGAACTCTTTATGTATTTTCTGGTTTTTGTTGTCTTTGGCAGAATAACGTGAGAGAGACAGATTGAGAACGTCAGAGAGAGTTGAGAAATCTGAGGGAGAGAGAGTTATTACGATTAAGAGACTAAATTCAAGACTTAGTCAAAGTAGGATTTAATTAGCTTAATAAAAATCTGATTTATTTTAATTAATACGTTAAAGGACCATTTTACCCTCAATAAATAGATTTTAATTGATGATTAAATCCTCAATTCCTTTCTCCTAGTGGGGCTCGAACTCGAGTGGCAACCCATTTGCGATATGGGTCACTCTGAGTCGCCCCAAATTTGAAAAGCGCTTTTAATTAAATTAATTTATTAATTTATTAATTCCTCAGGGTAATAACAATATTATCCTTGGCCTGGAAATGATCATTTTACCCCTGGACCGTCAAAACATAAAACTTCTTTTTGTATGTCCGGTAAAGACTCCTTCGACTAAATCTTTGTTTTTGTGAGCCTTAGTTGGTTGGTTCAAACCTTTACAAGCCCAACTAACTCCACAAGTTAGTTGACTTGATCGTAGTAAGGGTTCTAAGGTCTGGTTGTACGCGTATCAATCCGCGTGAACCTTGGTTTAATCGCAAACATTATTGACACCCTAAGTCTTGATCTTATTCATTTTTAGGGTTGTTACAATTTGTGCAAGGAAACAATCAATTAGAAAGATTAAGGGATGGCTACTGTTTTGATGAGATAAAATATCCCGAGTTGGTTGTTAAATTGATTTTTTAGCCTTAATGATTGGTTGTTGTATTAAAGACAATGACGTTAATGATAGGTTGACACTTTGTAAGATATACGAATTGGAAATTGAGGCATGTAAGACTATTCAATTTCCTTTTTCTTTGGCATTATCAAAACACATGCATTACAACAAGTAAGCTTTCTAAGTGTCCTTTGTAGTGATTGATCCATACTTGCAGTTCCTACTCCGTAGAGAATAGAAGTGAGTACTCTAATATGAGTTTGTTTCTACATGTACATGCTTACTTTACCAAGCATGTGTTTCATCTTTTTTTATCGTCAAAGCACCCCATACACGGATTTCCCTTATATAAATGAAAATGATCCTATATTACACGTCATACAATCTGCCAATATAATGCCAACTTGCTTTAATTGTTTATAGATATGTCTTGTCACATGTTCATATATTTCTTTCTTGGTTATTACTCCCATTGTGTTAGACTATAATGTTTCTCACATGATTACTACTTGCTCTATTCTACATTTATCTGTACTTGGAATATATCCGTCCTTAAGTCGAATATGTCCACGTTCTTCATTGGTTCAATTTAAATGTTTACCTTGTATTTCATATTAGTTAGTGAGTATTTCGTTACCATATAGAGTTCAAAAATCTTGGATAAATGTTAAATGTCTTCACTTGATATGTGCTTCAATATGAGAAGTCAAAATGCTTACTGAGTCATATAAGCTACTAAGCATTACATGTTCATGTCACATTTGGTTCCCATGTCATTGTTATTGTCGTAAGTCAATATTCATATGACTTTTACTACTAGTACATAGTTCCAAATCTAAACAAGGATTATGACCAAAAAACATCAATCACAAACTAGTTATGAAGATCAAAAGAACAATCACAAATGAGTTATGAACATCAAACGAACAATCTCTAAAGAGTTATGAACATCAAAAAAACAATCTCAAATATCAAAAATCTAAGTGAAAAAATCTGTATAATTATAAGTGGCTGCTCAGGGGAGAAAGCCTAGCATGGGCGGATCCCAATTTGAGGAAATATGAGGACATCAAGAATTCCTAGCGTGTGTCATTCTCTTTTACTGCTGATCAGCTAGTCATTTGTATTATATGTCTTATACAGTTACAAAGTTCAAAAAAGTAAAGAAAACAATGTAACATGCACGATTCAACAAGTACAAGCAAAGGTGGTCTCTAGCCCTTATATATTGGTATTTGGTTTAACTTAGCTCTCATTTTACATATGGTTGAAGTTGCATTTCATGCTCCAGGTACATGTATTCAAGTAGTAGATCTCCCCAATAGAACCACCTTATGCGCGATGATTATTGGTGAGCTCCGGGTTGATTCTAGGCTTTGCCGAGTCTTTATTATGTGTATTTCATAGTGGTACAATCAAGAATCCCAATAGAGGCTTTGTGGACATTATAGAGCAATCATTGGTGTTCATAGTTTCACTTGTCACATGTATCCCTTCAGCTAGTCAACATGTGTTGTATATGAAGTTTTTCATTAGTAAATACATCTACATATTAGTAGTTTACCTCCTCATCATAGGTCACTCGTAAGAATGTATTCATATAGTACTTGTGTGTCTCACCTAGGGTTGGGGGTGACAAAAGTTCTATTAGAGCAGTTCGTCCTAAAGAGCGTACAAAGTCGTGTCTATTACAGCCTTACTTTTGAATATGTTGGACGCCACATTTATAATTAGGGGGCTACTTGTACATTTAAAAATGTTACATTCCTTCATTAAAAAAATTGTGCAATAGAGCGAACTTAAGAAATAAATTTTCACTTGCACCTGATCATGCTATTGATATTATGCTTACGATGCTTAACTTTAACATTACGTAAAATGTCAACATGCAACCTACAGAAAAGGATCTGAAGTTATCAAAATTTAGACTACATTGAGCTCTTTTTATTAGACCGTCCCACTCCACAAGGTAGCTAAAGGTAATATGTTATATGAATTTTAGGTTGCATTTTTACCATTCTATCATGTTTGTTCAATTGTGAAAGATATAATATGGTAATCCTTATGCTTAAAACTTATGGTCTACCTAGTTACATATATGAGTTGTAGCATTTTTAAACACATATTCTCAGGAGGATGTATCAAACTCTTGAGTTCTATATTTCCTCCATACCTATAGAATCTATTTTGATAGAAGATAATTGCACTTAGTCTGTGATATACATAGAATTTTAAGAATTACACATGTTCTCGAAATTGATGTTGTTGAACCACTATTTTTGGTCGGAAGAAGTCAGTGGAACAATCTGATAGGTTGATGTATCATTGCAAAAGTGTTAGACATACCCCTAATGAGATGACAAGTACAAAATTCTCACCATATACCATCCCAAATATGTTAATATTTGGCTTTTATATGGTATGTGCCAACAACCCCGAATAAGCATTAATAACATTTGTATTCTTTTCTTGGTTAAAAACATAGAGACAACTATGCCAATTTATGTAAATGATATGATTGGTAGTTCACATTATGACCTATGTTTTGGTTAGGAGGATTAGTATGTTTCTAAAGGGTAAGCTGAAAAAAAAGGGGGGGGGGGGTTGGTTAGATCTAAATTGTGATTAGTTAGGTTGTACATACCCGTTCA
Source organism: Solanum pennellii (assembly GCF_001406875.1). Classification (NCBI taxonomy): domain Eukaryota; kingdom Viridiplantae; phylum Streptophyta; class Magnoliopsida; order Solanales; family Solanaceae; genus Solanum; species Solanum pennellii. The sequence goes on along the minus strand of NC_028646.1, from coordinate 9,988,166 downwards.
AACTAATATGTATTCAGAGATAATGGCTATTCAGTTAGCAGCTGAAATCTGTGTGCATAAAGGCTTCACAAATGTGGTTATTTAGACTGATTCAACCATTGCTAGACTGATAATGATACAAGAGGTGTCTGCACCCTGGGCGGGATCTGGCACATGAAACTACTAGTTTTGATTAAAAGGTAGTTGTTAGATAGGAAGCATGTGACAATGAAGCTTGAATTACAAGGCTGAATATGTACGTAGAGCTTCTCATTAGATATGGGATATGTCAAATTCCTTAAACATAGGAGTAGAGGCATGTGAGGATGCCATAGACGAGTGAGATAGGCGATTATGAAAGAGAGGTTGCTAAGTGATGAGACGATAAAAAGGTATCAACTCTTGAATCCTAACGAATTATAATGGCGCACCCTTGAACAATTTTGTGAACCTTTGTTTGACAGAGAAGTCATTTTAGTATTGATTCAAGTCTTGATATTTGGTATTGATAACAACAACAAAAAAAAGGGGAATAAAAAGGTTATTTCGATAGAAGATACATGGACCTAGTTCATCTATATCATTCGTACAAAAGAAAAGTAGAGCATTATTCACATGTATAGATCTCTTAAGGGATTCATCGAATATTTTCTACTAGTAATTCATCAGTCATAGTCGTGTTAAGGGAGATGAAAAAATTGATCATATGTTATTTAGTATTACACTTGCTATCTTGCATGGGCACAGAGTGAGACCACCCTCACTTGTTTTTAAAAAAAAATATGTTACCTAAACCTATTTAGTTAAGACTAAAGGTGCTAACTCTAAGATTTTATGAATTATGATATAACTTTATAGGTACCTGACGTTTAAATATTACTAGATCTTCACTATTTTCTATTATGACATTCAAAAGACACCAGACATTGAGTGTGATATGACAAAAGATTGTAATGATGGCAAAGTTGACCTCGGCCTCCTAATCCAAAGGATGAACTATTGAGGATTATATTCTATCTTAACTATAGTATTTATAATAACCTAGATGGAAGCAAAGTCCCAATATCATAACACCCATAAGGATTCTTAGGATATTGAATAGAGCATATGGGGAAATCAATTGTATGTGTTTTGAGGTGAGTAAGGAATATGAGCAAAAGTATCCCACCTATGTCTTAACTCTTAAGAGTGTGTGTTTAGGCTTATTATGGTAGCTTAGTTTTATAGAATATCTCCTAGTTTCTAAAGATGGTTTGTTATAGACTTATATATTATGCATTTTCTATAATTTAATTGTATGACGTTTTACCTTTGTGTATTACCTTCTTACAGGTTACATAATGTCATAGAATATTTCCATGTAAGTCTTTTACACTTTAGAATACCCTTGTTTAATGATATATCTTTTCATAAGACCTTTTTGCTACATGTTATTTATTGCCCTAGCTACTTTCAGCATGTCAGTTTTTCATATTGTGTTGGTACTGCAAGATAATTGATCATACAACCACCTCTTTATGTTTTAAATGCCTCATAGCCTACTTGCTTGAGCATAACATGCCTTATAGCTTTTCTTCTCATTTGTAATGTGCTCATTTGCTCATATTTCATATGTGTATTGATTGCATATTAGTCCACCTATCCATGCAATATAGCACACTTGCTCAATGTGATTTGTTTTTGGTAGTGCATTTTCTTTTATGTAGACACATTTCTTATAGTCTACTTGCTTACATATTATATCTCGCAGCTTTAGTACTCATGCATCACATGCATCGGGTGTACACCACATATATCTATAACTTAATGTAAGTGTATTATGTTCTCCGTTTTTGCTAGTTTGCTAATGTGTCATACTCAATGTGACTTATTTATGTTTATTCTATGCCCTAATGTGCTTATTGACTTGAGTTTTTACAATTTTGGAAAATTATTTCCTCGTATCATGATGTAGTGATGCCTTTGACCAGAAAAGGTTGGGCATATATGTAAATTTTATCACAATTATAGATAAATAACTTAGTATAATGCCTTATTAGAAGGTGCAACATAACACTTTAGAGTTTATATTAACAACCATGCGTTCTTATAAGACTTGCCTCTGAAAAGCATTAGGAGATAAAAGAGAAGGGAAAGTAGTGCCCCGATTAGTTAGGCTTATGATTTTTTTTGTCCATTCCATATAAAATGATTTTGGGAGATAATTTGGTTATTCTTGATTGTTAAGGCCCGGAATCTAAGTTAAAAATGTGTAACCTCCATTGAGGAATACAATGTAGGTGGAATCCATAGGTAGCCCCTTAAAGTTTGCACCAAATTTCACTTATACACCACCTTAAGTGAGGTTTGTTCACTTTAGACACCCCATTTCATGGTCCATTGTGTCATTTTGACACTTTTTGAATAATTAATAAAATATATACAGTGTTTGTAATACACTTGTTGATGTTGTGTCAAAATGACGAATTAAATGAAGACACGTGAAATATATGTAAGAAAATAATTATCAAATAATGATTTTTTAGTACAAAAAGGAAGTGACCAATGAGTGAATAAAATGTAGAATTTTCGCCCACAAAAATATAAAAATGAAATTACCCAACCCCACTCAAATCATCTTCTCCACCCCACAAACCCCAACCCTTGTGTTTTCTCCACTCTCCGCCCACTCACCCATCATCTTCTGTGCCTTTACACACCCTATACCCTACATCATCTTCTCAATTAGAATAAAAAACCAGCACATGTCCCTACTCAAATCTATTTTGACATTATTCATGAATTTATGACTTTCCATTTTTCTTCTTCTTCAATGTAGCAGGGGATTTCATATTTCTTCTTTTAATTTTTATTATATCATTATATTTTGAGTAAAATGTGTTCAAATTCATTTTTTTATCATAAGCATTATCAAATATATTTCTCCACAAAAGGAGTTTATGTTTTGGGTGATGATCACTGAAAAATGAGGAAGAATGTGAAAAAGTTTATAAAAATGATTTAACAAATGTTTTCACGCGTCCGGGGGGAGTTTTATTACATTCTCTATGACATGTCAGCAAAAAGTGTCAAAATGACATAGCGGGATATGACATAAGGTGTCTGAAATGAATAAAGTTTAGTTGAAGTGTAAATAAAAATTGGTATCTACTTAAAGGGGCCAGGGATGGGTTCAGCCTATTATGTAACATAAGAAACTTTGAATAGAAGATGTTAGAGATCATAAATATCCCTCCTCATCCTAAACATCAACATAAGGATCTGAGATCATGTGGTCCCCTTATATGATCATATATCCTACTAGAATTTCTTCATTTGATATTTCATCTTCATGTCCTTATTTATATGAGTTATAGTTGTGAATATTCTATGAATTACACAGTCAATAAAGGGGTTTAATTTGTCATATTATTATTTTATGAACCATATGTATTGAGACTTCATGCAAGACTCGTCTATACATGCTTTAGGTTAGTCGATGGATTCTAGACAAGTCCTATTTATAATGGGAACCCTCGCAAATCTCAAAACGAAATTCCAAGGTGAACCAAACTATCAACTTCAACCATAAGTCGAGGACGAATGATCATAAGGGGGAGGATGTAACAGGGTGTATTCTACGTATACCTGTTCTATTTATACGACGGTTATATATTTCCTTGTAGTATGGTTATGAACTCGGTTTCCTATGCGATTAATGACAATAGAATATGTTTAAAGTGAACTGCCCATAGATTTTTATGTGAGACGATTAAGTTGATGTCGATTGAAGTATTTAAACTTGAAATCATAAGGTGATATTTTAATCTAGATTTGAAATTTACATAATGTCTATAAGTTTTAAGTTAAGTTAAAATCATTATGGTCTATAAATGCAATGATATATTGAGGTGCTTGCTTGAATTCACTAAGCTAGTAGGTGACAAGTAGGTGCATCACCTACTTTGCCTTATTGATCGACCACCCAAAGGAACATGTAGGTGCATCCCCTACTAAGACTCATTTGACCATGTTATTGGGTAAAGTACACCACCTATATCTGGCCTAAGTTGAATAAAAATAAGGGAAAAATGAACATCCAAGGCCCAACCTTTTAAAGCCCAGAAGAAATAATTTGAATGCAAAGTAGGTGCATCGCCTATGAGGATGGTCCATGCAAAATTTTATTATTTAAATTCTATAATGTATAAATGTATTTCAATTTGATGAAGTTCAATAATGTAATAAGTCGTATTTCACTAATATTACTGTAAACACAATATTTATTTTGTATTTTTCTTGTCATTTAACCAGATGTTTTGAAGAAAAAAAAACTCTGAAAAATTTTGAAATATTTTATTTTGAAATTAGATGATCTTGCTAACTTGATAATACATTTTTGACATATTTTATTTAAATACAAATATCTACCAAAATAAAAAATTCATTAATGAAAATTTTTATGTCGTAAAATTAACTATGAAATAAATAATAAAAATTAAACTATTAGAAACTTAAATTGGCGTTTTAAGTAGTCATATGAACCTTTCTTAGTCTTAAAATGAAATATGAGAAATCGTAAATAAAAAAACCAAAAGGGCAATGTTTATATAGTAATAACTATATTGAACAAAACTTAATGAGAGTCTAGATCACATCAATAGCATTCATAAATAAAGTCATTCTTTTGTCTCGAGCAAAAAAAAAACTTTAAACTTATTTAAACTTTAGAAAAGATATTTAGAAACATATATCTACATCACAAGAGAAATTTTAAACAAAAAAAATGAATTTAGGCTACATTATGTTAACTTCACATATTGGAACATTACACACAATTTAATATATTAAGCAAAAAAAAATTGTTATTATATCATTAAAATTATTTTACTCAAGTACTTGGGTTTTGGAATATAGTCTCTTTTGGATAAAACGACTTACTTCATTACAATACTGGTATCTCATATTCCGCAAAATTTTGGACTCAATCGATGATAATTAGTCACACAAAAATATTATAATGCAAGAAGAAGAAGAGAAGAAGATCAAAAAAATTGTGTTTGAAAAATGAGAGGAAACCCCTCTATATATACTCAACAAAGGGTATGAACAATCTTTTTTTGTGTTTTATCTAAAAATTCATGACCTTTTAAAAAAGTTGCAACTTATTGGGAAAGTCGTAACTCGTATAAGAAGTCACAACTCTTTGAAAAAGTCACAACTCATCGAAAAATTAAAACCCTTCAGAAAGAGTGACAACTTCTCGAAAAAGTCACAATCTATATAAGGGATATTATAGAAATTTAATATCCAAGACCTAGAAGTCACTAGTACAAAGATTTTTAACAAAGAGTACAATTCCCAAAAGTTGACCCAATATACAATGTCTTGTGTAACAATCAAGTCATATTAGGCCATACGGATTTTTAAAAGCTGGTTTTGAAATGACACCAATTGAAGATACTTATATATAAGATCAATCATAATGAAGCTAGTGGCCCCTTGAAGGTAGTTCAACATGTTGTAAATTATGGAATGATATACTTATTCTTAATTGTGACGTTGTTCAACTGAAGGTAGTCAATACATATTTTAAGTGAATCATATTTATTACACATGAAAGGATTATGGAAACCAGGGAAAAGACTAGATATGATGAATCTGTTATTTTGAAAGTGTTTCTGTTTTTTATGCCAAACTGTAGAATCTTTTATTCAACAAAATAGCAAATGTACACCATTAGTTTGTTTTGGACTCTAGAACTATTACTCAAGAGATTACCTATATACCTATACTAAATAATTATAAATTAGTCTAGACACAGATAAGCATTTAATTGATCAAGAATTGGCTGCCACTTTGGTAGGAAATGTCCTCTATTATGGAATTGGAGGAAAATTTTATTCAATCTCTTGGCAGAAGGTTCATTGTTTTGAGAATCACCTTAAATACCTTCAACTGCAAATGTCATAGACATTTGTTGAATATAACCAAACACAATAATTTTGCAACTTGTCCACTTCTATGCGCTCTATTGCATATCCATTGTAGTTCATCTTCCCTACTTCCGATTTCTCTATGAATTTTCATCCATGTCGAGAGTGAAACCCATACCCTTGTAGAACATCAACACTCGAAACGAAAATGACTACGTAATTATTTTGAGAATGTGTTACACAGTACATAATTAGTGAAACAATTATACTCCATTTTCTTAATCTTTGAACTGTTGAAAGTCTTTTCTAGATGTTGAGCCATAATATAAGTTGATGTCTTGGAAACATACCTTTTGAAAGTGTGAGGAACTTTTATGGAACTTTTGGGAATCGTGGTTGAAACAACTTGTACATTTAATTGATACGTAGCGCCCCTTGTTGTGAATACTTTTGTAGATCATCAACCATATTCATATTCGTTAACCATTTTTAAGACTCAAGGATATTTATAACAAGACAAAATTCTTGTTTAGAAATTGGTTTCTTATCCATAGATCTGTCTTTGATGTAGAAGTTGTTAATCGATGAACCAATAAGTTTTATTTCTTTGCATCCACGACCCACAAGAGTTTACATATAGCTTCCTTGTTTCATAAGTTGTAGTTTAACAAACCCAGGACTCCAAAAGATTTTGTCCTACATATGGTTTTCTAATCCATCGAAGCTCTTTTAGTAATCCCTGTCCATAAGAAAGTATGAGAAATCCTAGTCACCAATTAGACAACTATCTTCGGTAGGAGGAACATTTTAGCATAATACGTCTACATCTCAAATATCGAACTTTTCATCAGTTGAATTTGACCACCATAATATAAATCTTTGTTGCCCAAAATTGAATCATTGTGGTCTTCTCTCCACTAGTGGAATGCATTGCAATATAGTGATATTCCTTGAGGACAAGGGAACTGTAAAACTTCAAAAATCCAAGACGTGCTCGAGAGCCTAACATATGTTTCATAAGGTATAGACACTGTTTTGAGATCTATTTTTATTAATATAAGTCATTTGGGAAGTCTAGAAACCAAAACGTCCAAGAACGTTCATGACATTCAGAAACTAGTTCAAGGAGGTACTAGCGTGCCTTAGATTATTTGACTATATTTTAGGAGTCAGAAATAGATGAAAATTGTTGGAAGGGAGTATAACATATGTTTAAGTTGATTCATGGTCGAAAATTCCAGGGTATGATTTCATAGGACCAACCAAGGGACCTTGAGGAGGACCCTTATAAGTGGAGTCAAACACTACCTGAGCAGTGTGCACCCACGAGAGGGCATCGACTAGGCATCTGTGGATCGGCGGGGCGTCGATGCCATCCGTCGACCAACACTTAGACAAGTAGTTCTGGGGTCTTGTGTGCACAATACCTGACCAACAATAAGGATGTGCAACACGGAAGGGGGGCAAGTCCATCGATTGACCCAGGATCCATCGATCGTGGTGTCGTCTATGACACTGTAAATTGTTGCACGTTTTCACATTGGTTATTTAATTAGTTGGATTGGTTAGTATTTCAATTAGGGGTTAGGTATGTTCAATTATCTTGATTAAAAACCTATATAAAGCCCTAACCTAACTAAGAATAACATAAAACTTTCACAACTCACAAAACAAATTCTCTTCCTTCTCTCTTCTTTCTCCTTCAATAGGAAGATACCATTGAAGACCAAGATAGGGGAGGGTTTTCGGGGATGTAAAGCGAAGTTTAAACCATAAATTATTCATCAAACATAAAGTTATGGTATCTAGTTCACCTTTAATACCTCTTTCCTCAAAGGGTTCCTTCAAAGTTTTTTCAAAAGTTGAGCTTTCGTGTGGGTCTTTCCCAATCTCGAAATTAATGTTATGAGTGGATTGTTTTATGTTTTCTTTTGGATAATGTGAATATATTAAGAATTATTCTAACCTAATTATGATATATCTTGATGGTTTGGTATAGTTTGTAAAAGATAACCCTTAACCCTAGGTTTTTGATCTTGATATGTTAGGTTGTATTGGTTCAATTGACTTTGTTATTGGTTGAATTACTACTATATGATTTTGTTACTCTAATAATGGATGAATTAGAGTAATTTATAGCCTTTTATGCTTGTTCTTGAGAAGATGATCTAGGTTGTGAAGTATGTTGCTAATTGACCTAAGTATCTTGTCTTAAGCATTCATCTACTATTGAATAGTGATGTAGTGATTATTCTGTTGGTTATTGACTTACGATGATGTATAACCAAATTGGGTTGAACTGATGGTTATGGTAAGACATTGATGATGAATTATGAATGAGACTTGATAAGTCTTATGATCCCTATCTTTTACTTCAAATTATGGTTAATTGTGATTAAGTCATGATGTTGTATTAGATTATTCCTTGTATTAGGATTGATAGGATTGTATGATGTTTAATTGAAATTTCTTAATTATGGTTTTTGAGGTGTTAGCTTAACATGTAAAAGTTAAAAGAATGGTGAAAGATTTACCAATGTGCCTTATTATGATAAGAGAATGTTAATGTGCTAACCTCACCTATGTGAATTGTAATGAAAGGATTATACTCATGCAATTCTTATTGAGCTATGATGATGATTATGATGTTTATACAAGGGTTCGACCCTATGACCTACAATAAGCTATGATGATAAATAAAGGACATTAAAGACTTTTTGAAAAGGGACTTTGTCTAGAACCAAGTGAACTTGACATTGGGAGGTGTTGACTTCCCATAGAGGAAGATTCACCCTATAGTTCTACATGTGGTGTTGACTCCCATATGAGGGATACTCATCCATTTGTATTCCCATTAGAGGAGGCCCCAATTGCCAAATTTTATGTTGAGGAATTATACCTATCTCTTAGTTCTTGAACTATGTTTCCCCCATAGGGAGACTAGCTAATGGATCCACCTAGAAAGCTACGTTTATGTTTGGTTCTGCTTTGGCGGGTAAAACACTTTCCTTCGGTGTAAGGTTTTACAACACCAGATTTTACACTTAGCTCTTGTGCTCTATGTCGGTTAAGGCAAGTGTTCCCTAAAAAAAAATGAAGTAATGAAGTATAAACTAGCTAAGATGACTTGAGAGTTTGACTTAACCTAGGTATAGTGTAGTACTGTGCCTACGCCTTGCACTAGTTCGGTTTGAAGGGAACTTAAGGGGGTTTTTACTATGTACGAATATGCTTACATTGATACGTGATATGTATATGATGAACTTGCACATTGTTGAAGCTATATGTGATTTTTTCCACTTATGAATATGTGTTGGTCTACATTGTTAAAGTACGAGGATAAGTACTCCTAAATGTTATTCCATCAGAAGTAAGAAGTTAATCATGATTCTTGTTGGGTTACTTGATTGAGTAAGGTTATGGGGCTTTGCTTGGTCATTTCACTTGTTGACTTGATAGGGGTTCATAGGTAATTTTGTTGTTTTTGTTATGTTGAAATATACTCGTATACATGCTCATTGCTAATATGACTTGATGATAGAGTTACTTGAATAGGTATCTAACTATATGATATGCATGTTGACTTGACTAGACTTGATGTTATTGGTTTTTTAATGTACATACCTATGACTTAATGAACATGTAATATTGGTTGGTATGGTTTTGTCGAATGTGCTTAAAGGTTTTAAATGAAAAGTGCATGCTTTATGAAATGTCCCTTTTCTTAACATGTTATAATACTGTGTGCATATGGTCTCATACTTTGTACAAATGGTATACTAACCCCATTTATCATTTTTCCCGAACATTTTAGGTTTCTGTAGTTGAAGTGCTTTGAAGACAAAATTGGAGAAGGCTTTGGATCTCTTATTCATCTAAGTATGTTAGGTCCTCACTTTCCGAGGGCGATGCCACTATCGAACCATGATATTGTTATAATATTAAAGACTATTATGTTCATTCCTTTTCATTTAGTATGAAACATGTATAGTCCATGTGAGGCATTCCTACTTTGATGTATGTGTTATGCCTAAGTTCTTACACTCTTATTAGATGGTTATGAGATGAGATGACTATTATGACTATATTATCTTTTATATATAAATATCTATGTTCTATAAAAGTAGAAGACTAAGTAATCTTCCTATACGAAGGTATATATATACTATATGTATGTAGATTTCTATGTAAACCTCCAAGTAGATGAAATGAAAAAAAAATCTGCTAAATTTGATTTATGAATGTGATGATGTAAGCTAAGAGTCTAGTTTGAGTCCTCAAAGAGGACGACGACGCCGGTTACGTATAGGGGGCATTCCAAATTTGACAAATTTGGTATCAGAGCATACGGTTGAATTATCTTTTAGTCAATGTCTCTCTCAACCACATCTATGTAAGTTCGTATTCATAATTGTGAAGCGTTCCACACTTATGGATAGGAACCTACATGATGCTTAAGAAACTCTCACTTTATTGGAAGTCCATTATCATGCCTTTGGAGTGATTAGCTCTATGTGCTCTTGAATTCAATCCTATTATTGCCATTATAGAGAAATGAATACTCGAAGAAATGCAACACGAAGAGTTGAAGAAGAGATTGCCAATGCTGGAGTTCCTCCCCAAGGTGATCAAGTTCCTCCTCTTGAGAAAGATGTGAATGATGACCAAGCTCCGGCGAATCCTCCTCCTCTGACGGATGAGAATATAAGTGATGCTCTTCTCCAAATGGCTCAAGCCTTGATGTCCCAATCTAATTCGGAGGTTGGACCAAAGGAAAATGAACAAGTTGCTACTATGGCCTCTTGTCTAAGGGACTTCACTTGGATGAGTCCTCCTACTTTCTATGGGTCCAAGGTAGAATAAGACCCCTATGAGTTTAGTGATGAAATCTAAAAGATTCTCGATTCTATGTGGTTGTCTACTAGTGAAAAGGCTGAGTTATCCACTTACCAACTCAAAGATTTGGCCAAAACTTGGTGCGTCCAATGGATGGACAATAGGTCGTTAAGGGGTGGACGGTGGCTTTGAAAGTGTTCAAGAAGACATTTGTTGATAGGTTCTTTCCTAGTGAGAAGAGGGAAGACAATGTGGTGGAGTTCATCAACCTTCGCTAAGGAGGTATAAGTGTTCTTGAATACTATTTTAAATTAGTTAAATAGTTGAAATATGCTTCTTCTTTGGTTTCTGACCCTAGAGATGAAATAAACCATTTTCTGATGGCAATGTCGGATGACTTGAAAGAAGAGTTTCATTCGGCTATGATACATGACAATATGATTATTTATTGTCTCATGGTTCATGCTCAACAAGTGGAAGAGATAAGGTCTAAAAGGAGGAGTAGAGATCCCTAGAGGGCAAGATCCTTTGATGGTGTTTCTTCAAAAAGTAGGATTAATATTACATGTCTAGGTTCAAAAAGAGGGTGTCAAATCAGGTTCCTCCCAAGTCAAATCAGAGGTCTTTCGTAATGATATTCCCGATATTCCTCCCGAACGAGAAATTGTTTTGGTATCGACTTGTTACCGGATACGAATCTCATTTAAATTCCTCCGTATCGGATGGCTCCGTCCGAATTGAACTAGTAGAAGGCTCAACTCAAGTATTTACTAGACAAAAGCTTTATAAGACCTATTATTTCTTCATTGGGTACGCTGGTTTTTGTTGTGAAGAAGAAGGATGGGTCCCTTCGAATGTGCATTGATTATCGCCAACTCAATAAAGTCACTATAAAGAATAAGTATCCTCTCACTAGAATTAACGAATTGTTTGATCCACTCTAAGGGGCAAGCTACTTTTCTAAGATTGGATTTAGATCGTAGTATCAAAAACTTATGGTGAGAGGTGAGGATATACCAAAGACAACATTTAGGACTAGATATGGTCACTATGAGGTCTTAGTAATGTCCTTTGGTCTCACAAATGCCTCGACGACATTTATGGATCTCATGAATAGAGTGTTTCGAAGTTACCTAGATTTATTTGTCATTGTCTTCATTGACGATGTCTGGGTATATCTAAAAATGAGAGTGATCATATGAACCATTTGATAATGATGTTACAAGTGCTTAAGTAGAACCAATTATTTTCCAAGTATAGCAAACGTGAGTTTTTGTTGAGGTCGGTGGTATTTCTTGGTCATATCATCTCTAGTGAGTGATTTGAGGTTATTCGAACAAAAACTCAGGCGGTCAAGAATTGTCCTAGACCATTGAATCCAACCGACAATAAGTGTTTCTTGGGTCTAGCGGGTTATTACCGGAGGTTTGTCGATGGTTTTACGTCCATTGCATCTCCCTTGAATACTTTGACCCAAAAGAGTAAGAAGTTTGATTGGTCGAAGTCATGTGAAAAGACATTCCAAATGTTGTATAGCCCATGTGAAGCATTCTTACTTTGATGTATGGGTTATGCCCAAATTATTACACTAGATAGTTATGAGATGAGACGACTATTATGACTATATTATCTTTTATGTATAAATATCTACGTGGAATTAAATTAGAAGACTAAGTAATCATCCTATACGAAGGGTCTATGTAAACTCGATATATATATATATATTATGTGTATGTAGAGGTCTATGTAAAACTCCGAGTAGATGTAATGAAAAAGTTTTTAAATTACCACTAAATTTGACCTATTAATGTATGATGTATGCTACGAGGCTAGTCTTATTCCTCAAAGAGGACGATGACACTGGTTACATCTAGGGGATAATCTCGGATGTTACAGGAACTCAAGCTATTTTAAAGAAATTTCTCCAAGTCTAAAGTGCATTTCATATAATAGTTGATTTTTCAATTCTTCGAATACATAAGTGATATATATTGAGCATTTGTACAGATTTTCCTCAACCCCAAATCCTCCAAAAATTGATAGAAAGCTTGTAGTACTAGTAGTTTGAAAGAGGTTTTATCAGCTCTATTGAATATTATAAGATAATCAAAAAAAATATTTACATAATTGACTTTGATGCAGTTAGGATGGAAATTAAAGTTTGGGTTCAATTGGAGTTGTTTCAGGAATCTGTTAACGTATAACCCATTTCTGATAAAAATAAGTACGGGGACTTGAAGTCACCTTGCCTTTGACCATTAGTTCCTTGTAATTTTTGAGTTAGACTTCCATTCATCAATAAAGAGTAGTTTATAGTGGTAACACACTCCATTTAGAAATTAACTAATTTGATCGGGAAACCAAACTCGAGCAATGAAATATTAAATAAATGCCACTTGAGTGATGCATAGGAGTCCTAGATATCAATCTTAATAAGGCATCTAGGGGAAAATCCTTCTTCGTAATAACCTTTAACAAATTCATGTGCTACTATGACATTGTCGAATATACTCCTACCAGAAATGAAGCATGATGAGATTCTCCAACCTATTTTTCAACCACTTTCTTGAATCTAGTCGTTATTAATTTATAAATAGTTTTTACAAGGTTGTTCAGGAACCAATAGGTCTACATTCCTTGACATAAATTGTATTTAACCTTTGGAATCAAGCTTATTGTGGTATAGTTAATCATCAATAGACCACTTTAAACATTTTACCAAATCCCTTGATATCTCTTTTACTAAGGTGAGTTGTTAATATATTGTGAAGTAGTAAACATCATTTGCCACTTCTACATTTAGATAAGAAATCTCTAAAAAGTTGAATAACGATAGAGACCCAAAACAACTAGGGATAAAAGAATTGTGATCTCTTTAATTAATTATAAAATAGTAGGATTTAAAAGGTATTTATACAAGCTATTGGAATCATAATTATCTATTTCTTTAAAGATAATGACTGTTATCCATATCGGGGAATTCCTAATTTGGTTTTGATAAATAAGGTTATATTCAACAGCCTCCATCAAACTAACGTTGTTTCTCATGAAACATGAGTGTGGCCAACAAATAATTGTGTCTACTTCTGCACATGGCATTTGTGAATAAATCAGCCAGTTTATCTTTAGAGGATATATAATTTAGGCTAATACTCCAATCTTCAACAAGTTCTCTAATATAACATCTATGTTCATTGTGCTTTCATGATGGACGGGGTTTGTTGCTATTCTGATTGCACTAGTGTTGTCGCCATACAATGTCGTTGATCTTTTCATTTCGATGCAGAGTTCTAATAGCAACCTCTACAACCAAATAATTTTAGAGTTGTGATGCCATGAGCATACACCCTGGGCGGGATTGTCACTCGAGAACCATTATTGACCCCAAGGAAACCCTTGTCCTAACTTACTTTCTCAGAGGAAGACTTAACTTATCAACGATAGTTCATATAGAACTTAGAATGTGATAAAGAAAAAATTCAACCAGCCAATTAACCAAACTCAAGTCTGCACATACGATAATGAAAATTAAAAGACTAAAGAACTATAACTAATGGTCTATCAAGCATATAAACAAAAGGACTGTCGTGACAAGACCTCCAATCGTCCTAACAAAGGAAATACTAAAGGAAATGATAAGAGGATCCCTCAAGAAAGCAAGGAACCAACCGACTCAGAGTGCTTAACTTGATCAACCGACCATGGATGTTTATCCTGATTATCTGTGTCTACATCAATAAACGATGAAGACCAAATGACATTAGTTCATTTAATGTACGATTATGTCATGGGACTTCTAAAAATAACATAAACTTGAATGGAATTTGAAAGAAACACTTACTTTGACTTTACTCTACTTGTGAAAAACATAACTCAATAAGAAGCAATAAAACATATGCAATGTATAGAAAGCTTTAATAATAGTAGAAAGATAATTTATTAACAAATTCAATAATATACACAACTTAACTCAAATAATAAAGTAATATAGTTTCTATGGGAGTTTATCCAACTGATAACAACCACTATGAGCCTAAGTGCTGATACAACGTCTTGCCCACACTTTCAAAATTGTCGTATACATTTGTTTCATATTGGACGCCTTAACTAAGTAGATACACTAGTTTATGCAAAAAATTACAAAGGAATCATCTAAATAATATGATCATTTACTACCCATGATGGTTACATGGTTTATGTAGTCTTGATTCATTATCAACTCGCGTCCCCATATACTTTCTCAATACTACTCCTAAAGTGTACTTAGCTCATATGTTTTTGAAATAATATTCTTTATTTGGTATGACATTATTACTAAAAAACATATCTTAAAATGTCTCTTGGGATCGTTGTTTCCTTTCTTGCTCAAATGTGAAAACATTTCTAACTTCTGGGAATATCTTTTGAAAAAATTATGAACTTCACTTGACTTACTTCTCTACTTGTAGACATGATTCTTAACATTACTTCAATTGAATTATGGATTCAAGGTTCATGATATAATGTTTATGGATGATTTAAACATGTAAACATGTACCTCAGAATGTTGGAATCAACTAGAAAACATAGGCATGATACTATGGAACTAGTATAAAAAGATGGAACAAGAAAAGTAAGAATTGTCGTCCCTGGCAATTTGAGAGGTGAAAGAGGCAAAACCTTGAAATTCAAAGA
Source organism: Solanum pennellii (assembly GCF_001406875.1). Classification (NCBI taxonomy): domain Eukaryota; kingdom Viridiplantae; phylum Streptophyta; class Magnoliopsida; order Solanales; family Solanaceae; genus Solanum; species Solanum pennellii. The sequence continues at coordinate 9,972,762 of NC_028646.1, read as the reverse complement.
CAGGATTGAGGTGCTATGGCTTGTGCGTATCCCCAGAGCCCATAATTCAGAGACCCCTTTTTAGGGATCTAAGAGAGATGACTCCCTTGGTGCTCCCCAACTTTGCTTTGGTATTTTCAACTCGAAATTCTCTCATTTCACATGATTCCTTCGCCAAAAGCTTAGATTGAGTTATACCATCAATATATACTAGATTCAACTCAAAATTTCACCCAAAACATGAATCAAATAGCAAGAAAAAATCAAGAATACAACCCACAATAATTCAAAAGAGTTTAATCAACAAGTCAAAAACTTTAATTTCAAATCTTATACTTCACTGAATTGAATCATGATTGGCGCACGGGTGAATCAAACCAATGCTATATGATCTCACATACCTCTTAGAATTGAGTCCTTAGAGAATCCACTATACAAACTCGAACGTTCTTGTCTTAAGTTTTTTCTTCTTGTTTCTCCTATTTAGTCTTTTCTCCAAGCCCTAGCATGAACATACACTTTTCTAAACCGTCTAAAATCTTATTTGACCCCAATAAATTCATAAAAATGAATTAAAATAATGGGGTACGAAATATGCTTAAATACCCTTGAAAAATCCCGATTAGACTTTAATTATTTGAATAGACAAACTTCAAATAGGCATATCTCACTCATACAAACTCGAAATTGCACAAACTCGGTGGTGTTGGAAAAATTATTTCATGATCTTTCCAACGATATTTGGAAACTCATCTAAATAATCCTGATCTAGGAATTATTGTCGTTTGAATCTAACCAAAAACTCAATTTAACATACTTTACAAATTTTGCAGATTTCTATATACTTTGCAAAAAATGGCGATTTGTATTTCCTAACTTCTTCCTAGTTATTTCAATTTGCAAGAAGTTACAGTACTACCCTTTTAGATTATTCATCCTCGATTGATATTACTCTTATTAGGCTAAGTGTATAACATAAATAATTCAGTTCAAACACCCAACAAGAAAATCTAACACATCAAATATATAAACTATAGAGTACTAAAAAAAGAATTAATACCTTGAACTGGAACTTCTCTGGTTTCAAAGAGATATGGATATCTCTTCTTTATATCTTCCTCTGCTTCCTAACTCGCTTCCTCAATAAACTCGTTTCTCCAAAAGAACTTTGAATGATGCTACTTCCTTAGTCCTCAACTTTAAAACATCGATCTAGAATCTAGACAAGAATCTCCTCATAAGATAAACAACCACTGATCCCAATATCTCAGTTGGTTTGATTAATGAACGATCGCCAATGAACTTCTTCAACATGGAGATGTCAAATACCGTATGAACTGCGGCTAACTCTTGTGGTAGCTCCAACTCATAAGATATATTACCTACAGTTTTTTATATTATGTAAGGGATGATATACCGTGGACTAAGCTTCTCCTTAAAAAATCTTACAACACCTTTCATGGGCGAAACTATCAAGTATACCCAATCATTTGCTTAAAATTCTATGTCCATTTTTCAACCATAGTTGTAGGATTTCTTACGACTCTGTGCAATTTTCAACCTCTCTTGAATCACTTTAACCATATCCATATATTTATGATATAAATGTTACCCTATCAACCCTGCTTCCAACTTCAAAACATCTAATATGAGATTTATATCTTCTCCCATAAAGAGTTTCATAAGGATTCATTTTTATGCTAGAGTGGTAACTATTTTTGTAAGCAAATTCAATATGATGTAGGTGATCATCCCAATTACCTTTGAAATAAATCACACAAGCCATCAACATATCCTATAAGGTCTTAATAGTGCGCGCTTCTTGACCATTTGTATGAGGATGAAAGGAAGTGCTTCAGTTAACTTTTGAACCGAAACCTTTTTGGAATGATTTTCAAAATTGTGTAGTAAGTTTCTAATCTTTGTCTGAAATAATGGTGACAAAAACTGCAAAAAGTGAGTTAATTTTCTCATTCTATCAAGAATTACCCAAATAGAATCACATTGCCTACTAGACCTTGGTAAACCCAAAACAGATCCCCAAAAGTTCATACTCTCAAAATAATTATCTCTCTGGAATATTGAAGATGGAGAAGAAGAAGTTGAAGATTCAATATAGGGTTCAAAAAAGAAGTTTCTATACTTCAATTTATTTGGGCTTTGCGAGTTAGCTATGATAGTTTTCATCCATGGAGTTCTCAAATTCTCCAATCTCAACAGGTCGAAATTCCCAATTTGTTAAGGTTTTCTTCAATTATCATGGGTGCTCTGCAAAATTTATTTAAATGATTGATTATGTTAAATTTAAGTATGAATTAATGAATTACTCTGATTTTATGATTATGTCCCCATAAAACAATTTAAACACCTATATTTTTGAGTTATGAATCATGTGATGTTAGATTTTCAATGTAAAAGGAGAGTTCTATTAAATTAAGCATATATTGCTAGATCTACATGATGTTATGATGAAATTCATACCTAAACTATGCTTTCTAAGTAATTATGATTGAAACTGGATTTGATCTCCACAGGCCGGTAAATTATGGAGTATTGCATGTTCTTATGATGTCTATGCCACTGTTTTGAGGGGCTCTAAGAGTAATGTACCAATGATGATGTTGTTATTGTGTTATTCAAAGGACATTCTCATAAACACAAACTAGCATGATGTCAAAGGTTTCCTCACATAATAAGGGTTCTTAGGTTAAAAGTTATTCTCACCTAATTAAATTCGAGGCTAAAAACAATTTTAATACATCATGGATGGTGAAGGTTTTCTCAGACATGTTATAAGGATCTATTCCATAATAAGGTAAGTCGAGACTTAATAAATATTCTGTGGGTTTTATAATTAGTATCAAGTGGATATTGATGTAAACTTGAAGCTCCCATGAAATAAAGTCTTGGTTTCTCAAAGTAATCTCTTGAGATGAAAGATCTTTCGAGTAGAGGACATGTTTCGATTAGAAATATCCTTATCCCTTAGTTATGTACCCCCATATATCTATTATATGCTAAATCCACTTAAGCTAGAAGTCCATGATTCTACTTGGACAAGTAGGACAACCCTTTTGGGTATGGGATACACCATAGTATCATGTTATAGCTCTAATTGTCTTTATGTCGGTCACGACTCAAATCCAGTCCTAAGTGACACCCACACTTAACCTCCTAGGTGGGCAAACCAAAGATTCAACCCCAACACATATTAATCATTCTCACCTTACAAAGTACCAATCATAACGTAGATGCTTAAATCTCATTAGTGTAAGAAACACAAATCCAATATAATCTACTATATCTCATTCCCAAAACATGAAAGTCATCACATTAAGAAAATCTAATTTTCAATACTAAGTCTAAGAGTATAAAAGACACCAAAATAATTAAATAAAATGGTTTATGTCCGAAAACTAATGACATTATGTCATGACAGAGAGAATCCAACAAGAGCTTGAATGACTAGCTCAACTTGGAACCTGATATAATTGAGACTGGCTATAGATGAAGGAGATTCGAGGTCGTCGGTACACTCATTGTACTCCATAAAAAAGAAAATAAAGGAAAACATAAGTAGGACTTAGTATGGGGCAACATATAATGTGTAGGTACCATCGGCCAACCCAAAAAAGAAACTATACACAATGAATAATATTATCAAATCAAGAATGAAACTTAGCCAGTAACTAGCAACAAAAAACATGAAAAAGTGGCAACAGAATCCAGTACAAAATCACTCACAATATCCTTGACACATATAGGGACTCATGCCTCCACACAACGTTCATTTGGGAAGTTGTTTCTTTGAGATTGAGTATGTTAAGTTAACTCAATAAGTTTTTTCAATAATGTTACTATGTCGGAACGTGACACTCCGCTCTAGTTATACTATGTCGGAACGTGACACTATGATCTAAGAATACCGTATCAGAATGTGATACTCTGATCCAATAATACCGTGTCGGAACGTGACACTCCTATCCAATACTACAATGTCGGAATGTGTTACTCTGATCTAATAATATCATTAATTTATTCATTATTATCACCACTTTCAATTCATTAACAATATTTCATCAAACCTTCTTTATTCACGGCATAACTTCGATAGAGAGTGTTGAAGATCATAAATTCAACGGTTTTAGAATTTTAGACCAACCCCAACCCACACAACCGAGCTATACAACCACACAATCAAGTACATAGAAAACTTACAATATCACTCAATACATATCAATCGCTATTGAGAGTCTATCTATCAAATAGAAATAAACATAACCTACCTCCACCGAAGAACCAAAGTCAAGCAAGTTACTTCTTCAATAACTTTCCCTTTCTCAATGCCTTCGAACACTTCCAATTTATCCAATTTCTGTAATTTGTAATTCAAAGAGTCTATAGATACTCAAATTATTGTATGTATAGACTAGACCAAAAAATCATCAAATGCAAATCTATACTCAAGTTCCTAATCTTGAGGTCCAGGAACATGTCAAGTCTCTTGTTAATTATATTCAAGCCTAAGTTTAAGTCTTTATTTCTCTTAATAATATACTACAGTTAATATTTAATTAACTATCTCAATTTTTTTTTACCTTAGATTAAGTTTTGATCATAAAAAGAATAAAATATAATACAGCGTATAGTTTTCGAACTAATGCATACTGAAATATAAATTTGTTGTCCAACCATTAACTATTCTAGCACATCACAATTTTGTACTCACCATTACACTATCATTATTTAATCATTGTACCTTAATTATATCAAGATAAGGAACCCGCAACCAATTTTTATCCTTTTTTAAAAGATTAAACAATCATATATATTTATATAAAAGACGTTAGTGACACAACCAAAAACCAACATGCCCTTTCAAATTTATTTATTTCAAAACTAGCCCTCTGTTTTCACGATAAGTTTCAACTTTTATGAAAATGACATTTTAGAAAAGTTGTGACTTACATAAAAAGGTGTGACTTTTATGAAGAGTTGCGACTTTTATGAAAAACTATGACTTTTATGATATGTTCTGACGTTTATGAAGGATTCTAACTTTTCCAAAGAGTTGTAACTTTTTCATAAGGCAAAATAAACATTTGTTCACACTATCTTATGTTGTGTATAAATAGAGAAATTTTGTACAACTGTAATTTGTAGGGTTTTTTCTTGCTATAGGGTAGTCAAATTAAAATACATTTATTAAATTTTTCTGAAGTTACCTTTCATTCTTGAAAGTTTTCATGCAGCATAATCTTATCTATAAGTCAAGTGATTCATGAAACTGTGGCAAATTTTTCCCTTATTTTCATGACATTTTTAAAACTCTATTAAGTTTCAGCACGGATGATTGAAATTTGATCTTCTATTTTGTCCCTTTCTAATTGTTTCTTCATATAAGCAAAGAAAATTGATTTCAATTGTAATGTGATACGCTGCTGAAATGGTTTATGGTTGAATTCATTACATTTGATTCTTTAGTAAAAAATCTTTATTTCTTCCATTATTGTTTGTATATTTTTTTTGAATTCATATACATTAATTAAGCTTCTTATAAAGTATGTTTCTTTCTCAAAGTTTTGTTCCTCCTATTTCATTAAGCTTAATTTTTTTACTATAAATTATTGTGATTTATGTACCTATTTCAATTTCTTTTTGTAATTTGGGTAACTTATATTAAATTATGTTTAAAAGACCAGTGAGGATGATTGAAAATTTATAATTTTCGAGAAAATTTCTTGTGGTTGTGCTATATTTGGTAGCACAAAATAACAAATATTTGATAACTAATGCGGAACCAATGTTGTAGTTTGTTAAAAGAACTAAAATGATTTCTCTCTTGCATGCCACAGTTAGTATATCATTCTAATTATTTTTATTAGGTACGAACATTTTGTATGTCATTGCACTATTCCTAGAGTATTTGTATAGACACAATTAGTTCACATCTTTTATTGCATGTTGTCTAATTTGTCATATTTCTTGTTCTCTTCTTCTTGGGCATACAAGAGATTATGTTTTTGTGAAACTAACAAATATAAAAAATACACTATAAAAATGTTTTTTATCGTCAATAAACATGCACGTCCACCGAGAGAACTATTGCCTTTATCGACATTAATAAACTGTCATTGTATTCAACGTTGCTATAGACTTCAGGGACATTTATACAGAGTACCAATTGCCTCAGAAAATACATTTTTATCGATAACTAAGCTATTAATTATCATTAAAGATCATTTTTTTGTAGTAATAACTCATTCCCCTTTGATAAAGTTTTTAATTTTATTTTATAAAGAAGTAACAAATCTTTCTTTTTGCTTCTTTCAATTAAATTTTTGAACCATAAATTTGAAAACAACATGAAACACTATCTTTTATGAAAAATATATTGAGTAACATGTGTTTTTCGTCTTGATTGTTAGGAAAGTAAGGTCGTCTTTTTAAATATTTTTTAATATTTGTGAGTTCAAGATCTCACAAAATTATGTTGTGAGATTTTATATGTCATATGTCAAAAATTTTGTTTAGTACATCCTATTGTGAACATTCAGATGTCACCTATTGCTTGGTTGATAATTCCATTAATTTTTTGTAACTCCATATTATAATCATAATCATAACTATGGTTCAATCCAAATAAAGTTGGGGCCAGTGATATGAAACCTTAAAATTAGTAATGATTATTTTGTAGGCAATGACCAAAAAACATTTATCATAATAACAATTGTAGGGTTATTTTTAGCATATACTTAATATGTCATACAATAATAAAAACTAGATTGATGGAGGTTCATAAGAAATGAGTCCAAGGTCGTCCATTTTTGTAACGACCTGTTTAGTCGTTTTGAGCAGCAGATTTAATTTCTGGAAAAACTGGGTGAGTCGACGGAACCCATGACGGACCGTCATGGGCACGACGGGCCGTCGAGGGGGTCTCGTTCCAAAAGACTTAGACTTCTGAAATTTGGGTACTGAAATCGACGCTCTGAACTTGGCGACGGACCTGCAGGACGAACCGTCGTGGTCACGACGGACCGTCACAGACCCTTTCGTGGAATTGAGTCTCTGAACTCTGTGACGGAGCAGCAGGACGGACCGTCGCAGGCACGACGGCCCGTCACAGACTGCGTAAATCCCAGGCCGGGTCGAATTCTGCTTAGTAATTTAAGGGGCGTTTTTGACTATTCCTTCTTTAATTATAATGTTAGAGGGTTAATGTTAATAAGTCTAATTACTTGGGGGTTAAAAGAGGTAACCTTAAGTTAATTAATGGATATTATTACCATCTTTATACTTAATTATATGCTAATTAGGGTAAAAGAAAGAGGGTTTGAATAAGAAAAAGAAAAAGAACAGAATAAGAGGGAGAACGAGTAGAGAGAGAAAGAAACGAAGAGGATAGCACGGATTTTTGGGAGAATTTGCTTGCTTGATCACGAATCTTCGGTGGAGGTAGGTTATGGTTT
>NC_028646.1:9957978-9962767 GCF_001406875.1 Solanum pennellii | reverse complement strand
ATCAAGGCCAGACACCTCCAGTGGTTTCTGCACCAACACCTCAGGTTCCGGCAGTACAACAGGCAACTGCTGCGGCTCCCCCCATGGATGTGCCATTGGGAATAGGCACATTTCCTCGTTTGACTACAGGGCCTATAATGACAAGCGATCAACATGAACTTTTCAGTAAGTTCTTGAAATTGAAACCTCCAGTCTTTAAGGGTGCTGAATCTGAGGATGCCTACGACTTTCTGGTTGATTTTCATGAGTTACTACATAAGATGGGTATAGTAGAACGGTTTGGTGTGGAGTTTGTGACTTATCTGTTTCAAGGGAACGCCAAAATGTGGTGGCGGTCACATGTTGAGTGTCAACCAATAGAGGCACCACCTATGACTTGGGCGTCATTCTTTAACTTATTTATGGAGAAGTATATCCCCCGAACCTTGAGGGATAGGAGGAGAGATGTGTTCTTGAGCCTAGAGCAAGGCAGGATGACAGTCACTGCGTATGAGGCTAAGTTCCGTGCATTATCTAGGTATGCCACCCAGCTTTGCTTCAGTTCACAAGAGTGGATTCTCCGTTTTGTGAAAGGGTTGAGGTCAGATTTGCGGATTTCAGCCTTACAGGTAGCGGCTACAGCGAAATCCCTCCAAGAAGTGGTAGATTTCGTGATAGAGGTAGAGGGAGTGAAGCCAGATGACTTCACCATGGCATCGACATCTAAAAGGTTTCGAAAGGGAGGTGAGTTTAAGGGTTCTTACTCTAGAGGACAGGGTTCGGTAGGTTACTCAGTTCGACCAATTCAGTCTTCGCTACAGAATGTAGTTGGGGGTTCACCGCAGACCGGTCAACACTTCTCTGAGTCTGGAGGTCATCCCCAGACTTCGTCGTTCTCACAGAGACCTAAGCTTGAGTCCAGAGAGTGTTATAATGTGGAGAGATCGGACACATTAGGAGGTTTTGTCCAAAACAAGGTTACAGACTCAGAGGTAGAGGTGGTCATGGAAGATGCCGTTATTCTGGAGGGCGTGGTGGCCGAGGTAATGGTGGTCACCAAAACGTCCGAGGTGATGAACATACTGGAGCTACTACAACACCACATGGTAGGGGCAATGGGCAGGCAGGTGATAGGGCCCATTGTTACGCTTTCCCTGGGCGGTCTGAAGCGGAGACATCAGATGCTGTTGTCACAGGTAATCTTTTGGTTTGTGATTGCATGGGTTCTGTATTATTTGATCCTGGCTCCACATTTTCATATGTATCTTCCTCATTTGCTACTGGTCTTAATTTACATTGTGAATTGCTTGACATGCCTATTCGTGTTTCTACTCCGGTGGGTGAGTCTGTGATAGTTGAAAAGGTATATAGGTCTTGTCTGGTGACTTTTATGGGGAGCAATACTCATGTAGACTTGGTTATCTTAGAAATGGTTGATTTCGATGTAATTCTGGGTATGACTTGGCTTTCTCCAAATTTTGCAATCTTAGATTGTAATGCTAAAACTGTAACGTTGGCCAAGCCTGGGACAGATCCGTTAGTGTGGGAGGGTGACTACACTTCCACTCCAGTTCGTATCATCTCCTTCCTTCGTGCTAAGAAAATGGTTAGTAAGGGGTGTTTAGCGTTCTTGGCACACCTCAGGGATGATACTACCCAAGTACCTTCGATTGAGTCGGTTTCGGTAGTCCGTGAGATTCTGGATGTGTTCCCTGCAGACCTTCCTGGTATTCCCTCGGACAGGGATATTGACTTTTGCATTGATTTGGAGCCGGGTACTCGTCCCATTTCCATACCCCCTTATAGAATGGCTCCAGCAGAGTTAAGGGAGTTAAAAGCCCAACTTCAAGAATTGTTAGGGAAAGGCTTTATTAGACCGAGTGCATCCCCTTGGGGTGCTCCTGTTTTGTTTGTGAAGAAGAAAGATGGGAGTCTTCGGATGTGCATAGATTACCGGCAACTAAATAAAGTAACTGTTAAGAACAGGTATCCTCTTCCTCGCATTGATGATTTGTTCGATCAGTTACAAGGTGCTTGTGTCTTCTCTAAGATTGACTTGAGGTCTGGTTATCATCAATTGAAAATACGGGCAGCAGATGTGCCAAAGACTGCTTTTCGAACCAGGTATGGGCATTATGAATTCTTGGTAATGTCATTTGGACTAACGAATGCCCCTGCTGCTTTCATGAGCTTGATGAACGGGATTTTTAAGCCATATCTGGATCTCTTTGTGATCGTATTTATTGATGATATACTGATATACTCCAAGAGTAAGAAGGAACATGAGGAGCATTTGAGAATTGTGTTGGAAATGTTGAGGGAGAAAAAGCTTTATGCCAAATTCTCCAAGTGTGAGTTTTGGCTAGATTCAGTGTCCTTCTTGGGGCACGTGGTTTCTAAGGATGGAGTGATGGTGGATCCTTCTAAGATCGAAGTAGTGAAGAATTGGGTAAGACCTACTAATGTGTCAGAAATAAGAAGCTTTGTTGGTTTAGCCAGTTACTACCGTCGATTTGTCAAGGGATTCTCTTCTATTGCTTCCCAATTGACGAACTTGACTAAGCAGAATGTTCCGTTTGTATGGTCGGATGAATGTGAGGAAAGCTTTCAGAAACTCAAGACCTTGTTGACTAGCGCACCTATCCTTACCTTGCCAGTAGAGGGTAAGAACTTCATTGTATATTGTGATGCATCCTATTCTGGTTTGGGTGCAGTGCTAATGCAAGAGAAGAACGTAATTGCGTATGCTTCGAGGCAATTAAAGGTGCATGAACGTAATTATCCGACCCACGATTTGGAGTTGGCTGCGGTAGTGTTTGCATTAAAGCAATGGAGACACTATCTATATGGGGTTAAGTGTGAAGTCTATACGGATCATCGTAGCCTACAGTATGTCTTTACTCAGAAAGATTTGAATTTGAGACAGAGGAGATGGATGGAACTACTGAAGGACTACGACATCACTATTTTGTATCATCCGGGGAAGGCGAATGTTGTAGCGGATGCTTTAAGTAGAAAGGCGGGAAGCATGGGAAGTCTAGCTCACTTGCAAGCTTCTAGACGCCCATTGGCTAGAGAAGTTCAGATTCTGGCTAACGACCTTATGAGATTAGAAGTAAATGAGAAGGGAGGATTTTTAGCTTGTGTGGAGGCAAGATCTTCCTTCCTTGACAAGATCAAGGGGAAACAGTTTGATGATGAGAAACTAAGCCGAATTCGGGATATGGTGTTGCGAGGAGAGGCTAAAGAAGCAATAATGGATGAGGAAGGTGTTTTGAGAATTAAGGGAAGGGTATGTGTGCCCCGTGTTGATGATTTGATCCACACTATTCTTACAGAGGCTCATAGTTCCGGATATTCTATACATCCTGGTGCAACCAAGATGTACCGTGACCTAAAGCAACACTTTTGGTGGAGTAGAATGAAGCGCGACATTGTTGATTTTGTTGCCAAATGTCCAAATTGTCAGCAAGTAAAGTATGAACACCAGAGGCCCGGAGGAACACTTCAGAGAATGCCCATTCCTGAATGGAAGTGGGAGAGAATTGCAATGGACTTCGTGGTTGGTCTTCCAAAGACATTGGGTAAGTTTGATTCTATTTGGGTAATTGTGGATAGGTTAACTAAATCTGCTCACTTCATTCCGGTCAAGGTGACTTACAATGCAGAGAAGTTAGCCAAACTTTACATCTCAGAGATTGTTCGGTTTCATGGAGTTCCAGTCTCGATCATATAAGATAGAGGTACGCAGTTTACTTTTAAGTTTTGGAGAACATTGCATGCGGAATTAGGTACTAGGTTGAACCTTAGTACTGCATTTCACCCTCAGACCGATGGACAGTCTGAGCGAACGATTCAAGTGTTGGAGGATATGCTTCGTGCATGTGTGATAGAATTTTGTGGCCATTGGGATAGCTTCTTACCCTTAGCAGAGTTTTCATACAATAATAGCTATCACTCAAGTATTGACATGGCCCCATTTGAAGCATTGTATGGGAGGAGATGTAGGTCTCCCATTGGGTGGTTTGATGCATTTGAGGTTAGACCTTTGGGTACTGACCTTTTGAGGGATTCATTAGAGAAGGTGAAACCAATTCAATAAAAGCTTTTAGCGGCGCAAAGTAGGCAAAAGGAATATGCAGATCGAAAGGTTAGAGAGTTGGAGTTTATGGAGGGTGAGCAAGTCTTGCTGAAGGTTTCTCCCATGAAAGGGGTGATGCGGTTTTGTAAAAGGGGTATACTAAGCCCAAGGTATATTGGTCCCTTTGAAGTACTTAAACGAGTAGGAGAGGTAGCTTATGAGTTAGCCTTGCCTCCAGGGCTGTCCGGAGTGCATCCGGTATTTCATGTGTCTATGTTAAAAAGATACCATGGAGATGGAAACTACATCATTCGTTGGGATTCGGTTCTACTTGATGAAAATTTGTCCTATGAGGAGGAGCCTATTGCCATTCTAGATAGAGAAATTCGCAAGTTGAGATCAAGGGAGATTGCATCCATCAAAGTCCAATGGAAGAATCGACCAGTTGAAGAGGCCACTTGGGAGAAGGAGGCTGATATGCAAGAAAGATACCCACACCTGTTTACAGATTCAGGTACTCCCTTTTCGCCCTTGTTTTCTTCTCGTGATCGTTCGGGGACGAACGATGGGTAAATTGGTATCTATTGTAACGACCTGTTTAATCGTTTTGAGCAGCAGATTTAATTTCTGGAAAAACTGGGTGAGTCGACGGAACCCACGACGGACCGTCATGGGCACGACTGGCCGTCGAGGGGGTCTCGTTCCAAAAGAGTTAGACTTCAGAAATTT
>NC_028646.1:9957428-9957661 GCF_001406875.1 Solanum pennellii | reverse complement strand
AAAGTTAGAGGGTTAATGTTAATAAGTCTAATTACTTGGGGGTTAAAAGAGGTAACCTTAAGTTAATTAATGGATATTATTACCATCTTTATACTTAATTATATGCTAATTAGGGTAAAAGAAAGAGGGTTTGAATAAGAAAAAGAAAAAGAACAGAAAAACAGGGAGAACGAGTAGAGAGAGAAAGAAACGAAGAGGATAGCAAGGATTTTTGAGAATTTGCTTGCTTGATC
>NC_028646.1:9928256-9955786 GCF_001406875.1 Solanum pennellii | reverse complement strand
TTATCTGATATATACTATTTTCTATTTTGAGTTGGCCGATGATATCTACTCAGTACCCGTGTTTCGTACAGACCCCTACTTGCATTTGTTTTCTTTGTTAATTGTGGAATGCAGCAAACGTACTGTCGTCTTCAACTCAACCGCTACTCTAGCCAGTCTTCACTACATCTGATTTCAGGGTGAGCTAATGCTTCTAGCTTGGACTGGATCTTCTTCCTCATGTCTTGATGCCTTGAAGTTTCCGGCATGGACTAGCTTTTGTTATTTTAGCTTCTTAGAATACTCTTAGTTTAGTAATTTGATCATAGATGTTCTTGTGGTGATGACTTCCAGATATTGGGGAATAATAGATGTTGAATTTTAGAAGTTATCGAATTGGTTTTTATTAATGAGTTTAAGTCTTCCGCATTACTTTCTGTTGATATTAAATTGAAATGTTAAGGTTTAGATTAGTTGGTTTGCTCACATAGGAGGGTAAGTGTGGGTGCCAGTCGCGGCTCGGTTTTGGGTCGTGACAATTTTAATTTAGTTAATTATGATCTTGTATGGATGTGATGTTCTACTTTACTTAGGAGTTTTGTTGTTCGACATTTTCTAGTCACTTTTTTTAATAACGTCTGATGTTATTCTTTATAACTTCTTGAAATTTTAAAAAATTCATTACATCTAACAAACTATTTTCACGGAATTTTTCTTACTCTTCCTTTTTATACTTAAAATCTATCTGTGATTCATAAATTGTTTAAAACAAAATATGGCATACAACAATATAAAAGAGATTGATGGAAGCTCATAAGAATGGAGTCTAACGTCGTCCATTTGAATTTAGTTATTTATGATCTTATATGGACGTGGTGTTCCACTTTACTTGGGATTCTTATTGTTCCACGTTTTTTTGTCTCCTTAGGAACCTCTAATGTTGTTCTTTATAACTTCTTTTTGAATTTAAAATTTTTTATTGCATCTGACCAAAACTATTTACAAGGAGATATTCTTACACTTCTTATGCATACTTAAAATCTTTATACTTCTTATGCATACTTAAAATCTCTCGATCATTTTCTAAAGACAGAGCCAAAGCCGAGTCGAGCGAGCGACGACGACAATGGAGCGAGGGGGGTCCCTCTTTCAAGCCCTTTTAACTATTAATATGAGTGTTTCAATATTTAAACTATCCTATTCTTCTTTCCACCACGATGAGGGACAAATGTCTTTCACTAAATCATAAGAGAATTTTTCAAGTTCCAAACTCTTCAAGTTCCCAATATTTCAAGTTCATCTCTTTTCATCTTTAATCCAATTCCCTTTAACTCTTTCTACATACCCAACATTTGGAAAAGCTACATGTTTTTTCATGACTGAAAAATCTAGCTCTGTAAGATGAGCTAGGTTTTCAATAATAGATGACGGTATTTCCCTTTCGACAATGCCTTTCAACATTATCTCTAACTCCGACTTCATTCTCCCAAGGTTTTGTGGGAATTTCTTCAAAGTTTGGGAACCCTCCAGATTCAGATTTTCAAAAGGCTTCACATTAACACATGGAAAACTCTCAACGACACAAAATTAACTTAATGAGTTTTTTTTTTTTTTTTGCAATCTCCCAAGGAAGAATAAACCATTTTAAGACTAATACATTTGTGTAGATTTAAGCCCTACATCCCCGTTAAATTTTGTGTTTGCAAAAGTCATATGGAGAAACTCAAATCTAGCCATCGTAGACACAACAAAAGCTCCTATTCACAACAAACAAACTTTAATCTTTTGGAGAAAATAAAGATTACACATACCAAAAGATACACCAGTATTATCCCTAATGATCAACTATTCCGTCTCTACAAATCTTCTATTGAATTCCTCTAAATATGTCGTGCTATCCTTTCAATTAAATTATTCTATCACAATATTTATTCCTTTGATTCTACAACAAATATATATGATCATGCTAATATATATCATTATATAATAACTTTAATATATACAATCATTAAGTTGTCAATCATGCTAACATCCCTCATAAATTAACGTAGGTGGATCAAGAAGCATAAATTTGCCTACTAGAAACTAATGGTGTTGCCGTTCCATGGATTTTGTAAACGAATCAGCTACTTGAAGATCACTAGTAAACTGTGGAAGAATAATCACTCCTTTATCTACAATTTCTTGTTTTTGATGACAATCCACTTTCATGTGTTCGGTACTCTCATAAAAAGCTTTATTCATAGCAAGCTGAACAACAATTATATTGTCATGGTGTAGAGGACTAGAATCAGATCGAGGAAATCCAATCTCATTAAGTAATCCACGAAACCTACAACCTGGGAGCAAGGAATAGACATGGATAGATATGTGATCTCTGTTGAAGATTTTGACACACGATATTTCTTTTTACTCCTTCAAGATATCAATGACATTCCAAGAAACATGAACCAACCTGAGACTGAATACGAGTATCAGGATATCTCACACAATCAGAATCACTAAAAATATTAAGACGAATAGGAGAACCACTTCGAAAGAACAATCCACGAGTAAATGTTCCTAGAATGCACTGAATAATGTGATGAACAACTACCAAGTGGTCAGGGGAGCGTCCATAAATTGACTAACTTGTTGAACTGCAAAAGAGATAACAAGTAGAGTAATAGTAAAGTAATTTAAACTCCCAACTAATTGTCGAAATATAGTTGGATCAGGAGGATGATCACCTTCCTCATGAAGATACTTAAAATTCAATTCTAGTATAAGATAATATTAATATGTATTCCTTTTTTATCACGATTCAGGCAGACTTATGAAAATAATATAACCTTATATATCCATGAGTAACAATGTTCAAGAGAGTAAAGGTTATTACCAAATGCAAATTGGTTAATCCTCGTATTGTCACCGAAAAGTATTTTATGAAATACAAAGATCTTATACTAAAAACGAAAAAAATGGTTGTTACATTAGATACCAATTTACCAATCGTTCGTCCACGAACGATCAATAGAAGGTGAGGGTCAGAAAGGGTGCCTCATGTATCAGTGATTCCTTTAAAATAATTGTACTCAATGTCTCATCTCAAACTTATCAAACTAACCAACTGGAGATCTATACCTCCTCCTATAAAATGCCTAAATAGGGACATCTCAATACTCTGATGAGAACTATTGTTCTATGCAAGCTCAACTAACAACAAAACTATTCTCAAGTGAACTCTTCAACTAACCAATTCTACCACTAGACCTTGACACAACCATAAGGACAAATGTTTTTCTAACCTAACCATGCTAAAATCCCGAATCAAAATTGGTTACAATCAGGAGTGAACCTGAACAAACCATCTGAGATATGTTCGAAATTACATCTTCACAACATAATCTCTCATCGATATTAAGCTATAAAAATATGATATTTAGACATCAATTAATCATCAGATTAAACCGAATTCATCCGATACAAAGGAGAAAATGATCAAGTACCCGCCATCAAGTGATACACCCAAGCATGCAGAACCTCAAACAACATTGTTGATATTTTCGATAAGTAGATTTTAAGACGAATCTTAAGAATGAAAAAACTAGACACAATTCATAAAATGAATATAGTCAAGAGACTTAGTATTTAGTTTATGATATACTAGTTTCAGCGAGACATAATGATTTAGAAATTTAAGCCAATCCATTGTAACATCGGAAATCAGAATCGAGTTTCACAAAGAGATGGAAAAAAACAACTATCTTCTTTGACCCTTAGGTCACTGTATTCGAAAACCCAATCAAAGAGCAAAATTTTGAAATTCATCCACAAAATATAAACCTTAATCAAAAGCTTTAAATACCTCAAACAATAATGCAAAATAGATATCGTTTCAAACCCAAAAAGGTAAAAGAAAATTGAATGCATATCATAACTATTAACCAACGTATACCTGAAAATCACAAGAACAATTCGAGAATAAGATTGGAAAGTTAATGTGAATAGAAAGTATTGGGAGAGATCATTATACTAATGGCGTTGAAGAAATTTTACTGCCTGTAATACCACGTATAAATGGGTGGGGGCTTTCAGGAAAAAAAATCACCTACACATTAGTGTACATTAAACGTGTTTATCAAATGTTTCTGAAATTCATAGCATGAGAATAAAGAGAGAGAGGAATGGAATACCTTCTCATAGCCCTCTCATAGTTAGATTCTAAAAACTTTTTTGTCCAATTCCCCATTGATATGCATTTGAGAGAGGAATAAAATATACAATTGTAGTGGAATACTTTTCAAAATACCTGTAGACATGAAGTGTATATAATATCAAATGAGTACCACAATAAGGGGTCAAATCTTGGAAAAGATCCCTTTTCAAGAAAAGGAAAACAAAGGCAATGAGTTATTTGACTTTGCTTTCCTTTTTTCAAGAAGAGGGAACTTTGATAGGAATTAGCTCCCTTATTATTGCACTTTTTTGGTACTATCACTTCATTCATACATATATTTTAAAAAGTGTTTCAATATTATTCTAGAGTTTATGCGTCTTTCTGATGCACATGATCGCTAAGGTATCACTCCACGCTGCAATTCCAATATTTCTTATATCTATTCAAACAAACATTTCTTCAGTGATTATTGATCACCCTTGCTTCACACAGCACCATTAAATTTTATGAGTATAAGGAAATATTTTTACCTATTACGGCAAGCTATTAAGGAAGCATTTCAATGACATATTAATTAGGGTTACGAAGGAATTCAAATGATTAAATTTTAAAATGTCCTGTACAATCCTACTTTTTTTCCCTATCTTGTGGAGTCTTAGGATTATATCTATGAAAAACTCAACAAATGTTGATAACTTATTTTAATAAGAAAAAACAACACAATAGTAGAAAGACCCAAAAAACAAAGCGGAAATCGAGACATCATAACCAAGAAAAGCCATAAAAAAGAGGAAAAGACAATGTAACAGCTCATATACCAAATCTCATAAATAGGTGCGCACAACATTGTGTTAACCTCGTAATCGAATGTTTTAATAATTAGAAATGCATATTCTGACTAGTTAATTGATGTAGGAAAGGAACGAGATACATCATCAAAGCACAGACTCTCAATCCAGATGATTGCAGGAATGAAGTGAATCATGAGCAAATCTAATCAAGAAACGAAAGTGAATATTTGATCAATCAGATCAAATTTCACAGTTTGTAAGAATTAAAGGAGACACACAAGGAAAATATTTCACAACTTGCACATATTAAAGGAAGAAACACAAGGAAAATCTCTCTAGTGAAACAATATGGACAAGATAATTAAATTAAGGTACAATCAAGGAAGAAATATCGGTATTTAAATTTGGATACTATCAAGGATTTCAAACAAAATTTGAACACTGATTATCGACATTGATCTTTAGATTAAAAAAAGTGAGTGAAAAGACTAAACAACACAACTTGATGTAATTAGTTTAACATCACCTAATTGGAAAATGTTAATCTAAATTAAACCTCCATTCTTGAGAATTGAGATCAAAACAAGAGACAAGATCTAAAAGTAACGAAGTTATATCTAAGCACCTTTACTTAGTGAACTAAATATGTATTCATAATCGCTAAAAAAAACTAAACCCAACACTTCACATCAAATGAGGAAGGAATACGAGTGTTACTTGGTTTTGTGCAGCGACTAGGAAGGAATACGAGTGTTACTTGGTTTTGTGCAGCTACTGGATCTCGAGCCTGGACTTGACGAATTCCCAATCCACTCTGACTCAAAATAGGCGCGAATCAACAAAATTTCAGCGATGAAAATAAGAACTCCCAAAAACTTAGTGGGGTATTCTTTTTCTCGCCCCAAAAAACTCCTCCCCTAAGAGTGAGAGTGAGGGAGTTTATATAGCACAAACTCTGGGTTGAAATAAAGGGGAAAACAATGTGGGCTCTGGAAATTTTCAAATCCCGAGTTGAGTCTTGGGTCTCTTAATGTGAAATGGTTTTAATGAATTTGGGCCAATTTTTGGTTAAAGGTTATCTGATGGTCCAAATATGGACTAAATAAAAGTCCCTTAAGAGAGTTTCAATGGGAAATGAGGTGGATTATAAAGTCAAATAATTACTCGAGCTTCTTAAATTACCGACATAAAATAATTATTTCAAAAAGGAAGATTTTAATAAAATTGCTAGTTTTAAAGCCAATAAGTGTCTACTTAATTGAAACTCTGTTTATGGTAAAATGATTTTCTAATTATTTATTCAAATTGAAAAATTATATAAATCTATATATTTTAAGTATAAAGATATATAATCCATATTAAAAAAAGGCAAAAAAGTTTTTGGAAGATAATATTGAAAGTATTTTTGATTTTCAAAAACAATTATTTGCAATTGTTTAATATTTGTGAAGCTTAAAAATTAATCGAATCGTGGAGCATTAAAATTGGATGTGAACTGGTATCATCACTATAACATATATTGACGCTACTTCAATAGAAAGCCTAAATATATCGAACTCTCTAATAGTTTCCTTCTACTATTCTTAATTTACCCATTAAGAAATCAAGCTCTCCAATAATTTTAGGAAATGAAAATGACAAAATGAACTCATATATCCACCTAACAAAAAGACTATTGGTACAAGATTTAGAATTGTCTTAACATGGTATGACAATAAAGTAATAAAATTAATGTTTTAGGTATATCATCTTCTTAGTGTTTCCCCCTTATTTGATTTTAGATGTAGAAGATTATATACTCACACATAAAACGAAAAATTAAAAAACAAAAAAAATACATATTTTAGAAATTTTAATCGGTCCACTTCAACATCAGAAATCGAGAACGAGCTTCACAAAAAAAAATAAGGAAAGAAAGTCAACTATCTGCTTTTTACCCCTTTTGTCATTGCAATTCACAAACCCAATCAAAGATAGAAAACTTTGAAAATCATCCACATCTCTATATATAAATTTTAACCAAAAGTTTTATATACCGAAAAGGGTAAAAAAAAATTGAATGCAAATCCAAACAATTAACCAACATATATATACACGAAAATTGCAGCAACAATTGGAGAAAAAGCTTCGAAAGTTGCAATGATAATTAAAGTTACACACCACATCTAAAGAATTGGTCCTTTCGAAATACTTCCTCACCCACTCTAATTTTGAGTGTGCTGGAACGAGAAAGATTTTGATAATTGACAAATAGAGGAATAGATGAAAGGAGGTGGTTGCGCCAACATGTGCTTTTGAGACCGAATCTGACTAGGATTAGGAGAAACGTCAACCACGTGAATTAAAAGTTATAAAGCTATGTAAGTTTTCTTTTTCGACATGCAACCATTACATAAAGTTTCCATTTATAAAGGAGTATGCAGGCAAAATAGTTTTCGTAATAAATTAGGAAAACTAGAAAAACTATGAAATATAAATAAAGAAGGAGACAAAAGTCTAAAACAAGTAGAATGTAGAAACTTGCCATGTGAAATTCCAAAATTGAAGTAGAAGAGGAAGTTGAAACAAAGTAGACGAAGGAGTTAGTGATTTATTAAATTTCTTATTCAGTTAAGGTAAACTGTGTACAATTATTTCCTTCCAAAGATGAATGCAAGGAGGAGTCCTAACGTGAGAAGGAGTTCGAGTCAAGTTCGGTTTAAAGAAGTTTCATTAAAGCGGTGAAGACTAAGTTGTGTTGAGAAGACTTAGGAGGGTTTCAAAGTTTATAAATACCTCAATCGTTTTGGGTTTTAAATGTGTGAATGGAAAATTAAGAGTTGCGACTTCTATGAATAGTTTTGACTTTTATGAAAGGTTGCGACTTTAATGAAAAGTTGTGACTTTTATAAAAAGTTGTGACTTTTATGAAAATTTGCGCCTTTAATGAAAAGTTGTCGCTTTTATGAAAGATGACGACCTTTCCGAAAGATTGTGACTTTTCCAAAGGTTTATGACCTTTCCGGTAAGGCACAATAAGAACCTTTTCGTACTATCCTTTGTTTCAATAAATTGAGACATTCCTCCAATTTTAATAATAGAATTTTGGACTTATTCTACTAATTCTAAATCTAGTATTCTATGTGTACCTTACTATAGTTGAGTGGCTCGCTGACACCAGCATTTTGGATATACACTAGTGATTGAGATTATTCTATCCTGGGAGGACATATTCTAAATCAAACCTCGGATACTAGAGGGGAATAATTTCCTTCAAGAGATATTGTGCATTCGGTGGTCTTGATCAACTTTTTGTTTTTCGAAATTCTTATATGTATTACAAATTTTAGATTTGTGAATTAATGTATGTTCTTATGTTCCTTACTGATTCATTAAACTTTGGTAACTTCGTGTTTCTGCAAAGTTTGTTGGAATCAGTAAGATTCTCTAAACACAGATTGGCGATAATTCTTATTTAAGAAAAATATTTTGTATATTTTTTCTAATCTGTTTCTGATCTAGTTCTTTGCTACTTTTAATTTTCTAGTCATGAAAATATTCTTAAACATTGTTGTGGATTATTAAGTTCTTCAATGTTTTTTTATAAGTATTTTAAGAATATAAAATGAACAACAATCTTATGAAAATTATTATACTATTATTATTTTTTGTATTCTACTGATAGAGAGAATCTGATCATGGAAGTACAAGATAAATGCATTACTTCACCATAATTCATAGTTTTGTATAGAAACTTCGAAGTGAGAATGTGAAAGAAAAAGTTTTTTTTTGGTATTCCAATTAAAGATGTAACCTTCTTATTATTCATTTAAGGAGCAAAACAGTTTCTAAAGGTTAACAATATTTATATTTATCATGTAAGCATTTGAAAAAAGTTAAGCAAATTGTATGATTTTCGAATGAATTTTCCTTGGAAAATAGTGTTGACTTTAAAATTCACTAGTTTGCATAGTGAGACATGCATATTTTTGTTTGATAAAATATTATGTCAAAATGTTATAGTTGGAAGACTATTTGAAATGAAAAAAAAAACATATCTATGTAATAAATTTAAGAATATGTTTTATTCTGTTTGAAATTAAATTTTTTTTTGTAGTTTTGTACTCACTGTCAATTTGATTGTATCAAATTGTTGTAGACTAAAATATTTTGTTGTTTTCTACTCTGAATAAATTGGACTTTGCAATTGCTTTGAAGAATATTAAAACTTCACATGATAAGTCAGTGTTGTACTTTGTATGTTCTATAAACTTCATTGTTAAATAGAAAAAACTGTACAAAATTTTGTCTTTATTGTTAGTATTCTTTATACTAAGTAGTATGTCTATTTGTGATAGACGAGAAAGACCAGCGACTTAGAGTTAGTGTGTTTGTGCCTCTATGGAATGAACTTTGACACTATGTAAAGATTGTCAAAGAGAATTGAAACTCTATAATTCTTTCGTAGGATAATATTTTCAAAAGAGGTTACATACTACCAATGACATTTGAGAGTATGGAAAAATATGTGAAAAAAATTATTTTCAAATACTTGAAAAATAATTTTTAAATCCAATTTAAAATGTGGGGGTTCTTTGCTAATGATTATACTTGGTGTCTAATTTAACTTTGGAGCAAAAGATATGAAATTCAAGGATACTTTTGTATTATGTTAGAGTTTCTCTATTATTAGTATATAGTGTTACTAGTATGAAACAACCAAAGTATCGTGTTCTTTTATGAAGAAAGTGTCGCTTAAAATGTTGTGATTTTTCATGAAAATATGTCTATTATTTTAAATGTATTTGCATACACATGAATATTGGTGAATAGTCATTTCTTATGTTTTTGTTAATGTAACATTTGATTTATATTGCCTTTATTTAACCTGAAAAGTTGTGGAAAAGTCCTTCTGAAAAGGACATTTGACAAGGTGATGACTCTAAACAATATTTGTATCATACAAAATTGTAAAAAATAGGAACAAAAAATAAGTGAAGAAAAAGCTACCTCGCAAAGAGCTTTTCGAACTGAATGTTTTAATTTGATCTTACTTGCTGGAGTCAATGTTTGTGACATGATTACTTGGGGCATGTCAATTACAAAACCTTGTAAGGAAAACTGACCAAAATAAAAGTTTTGTCTAACTTTGAGTGCAACAAATAAAAATGTCAAGTTTATGTGGTATCTAAGTATGCTGAGCATTCTTATAAACATGTTAAAAGGAATTTTAATCCCTTAAAATTGATTTACACTGACATTTGTGATATGAAGTCCATACCATCTCGTCGTACGAAAAAGTATCTCGTTACTTTAATTGATAATTGCATTTAAAAAAAGAAGAGTGTCTATTTGCTTAATGGTAAGGATGAAGCAATAGAAATGTCTAGACAATATAATATCGAAGTTGAAAATCAGTTGAGAAAAAGATAAGAAGTGATAAGAATGGATAGTATGAATCTCCTTGAGCAGAAATAGGTTTGGAAAGTTGATTTATCCATCAAACTACAGCCATATTTGCATCAATCTAAAGAAAACAATTGAACGTTGAAAGAAATGATGGATGCATTTGTAGATGTTCGGGTTTACCACAAAACCTGTGTGGAGGAACTATCCTTATTGCAAAAGGGAACAACAAAAAAAATTGTCTTTTCATAAAGAAGCAATTTTGTTTGTTCAGGACAGAATCTATTCCATATGAGAAATGGAAAGGAAGGAAATCCAACTTGAAATATTTCAAAGTGTGGGGGTGTCTAGCCAAAGTCCAAGTTCCTATTCCTAAAAGGATTGAAATAGAACCTAAGACCGTGGACTGTAAAATTAGACTTGAGTAGTCTAGTGAAAGATCTAAACGACCTTGGAAAGAACAAAACGAGAATGTACTTAATAAAGAGATTCAGAGTTGTAGTAAATGTCAAGGGACATATACTTCCTTCGAATATGATTTTGTAACATTTCTTGTGACTTATGTAGACACATCCTTTTGGAAAAATGGTATCAATAGTGAGATTGATGTCACCTTGAGCAGTCCTATTGGAAGTTGGTTGATCTTCCTCCAGGAAATAAACTTTTGGGTTCAATGTGAATCCTCAAAAGGAAAATGAAAGTCGATAGAACTATTGACAAATATACAACAAGACTTTGTGTCAAAGACTTTAGGAAAAAAGAAACAAGGTTTTGATCTTGTTGATATATATACTCATCAGTAACTAGAATTGTATCCATTTGGATGCTAATATTATTATTGTGATATATGACCTCCAAATTCATCAAATGAATGTGAAACATTTCTCTTAAATGAAAAATAGGAGTAAGAAATTTAGATGAAACAACCCGAGGATTTCATGGATCCTGGTGAATAAAAGAAAATGTGAGAAGTTGTTAAGTCACATTATGGAGTAAAACAAGCACCAAAACAATGACATAAGAAATTTGACCAAACCATGTTGTCGAATGGATTTAAGAATGATAGAACTGATAAATGTGTTCACATTCAAATCAGAAGGTCATTGTTTGTTTGTATATTTGTGATATGTTGATCATCAATAGATACACTAATGGCATAAATGCTACAAAACATATGCTTGAAAGCAAGCTTGGCATGAAAAAATTAGGAGTTGCTAATGCGATCTTATGTATAAGAATCCTTTGAACTCCATAATGTTTAGCATTTTCACGGTCTCATTTCACTGAAAAAGTACTTGACTAGTTCAAATATTTGGATGTCAATATTGTCAAGTCTTCAATAAATGTGAGTTTTGCATTTCAGAAGAGTTAAAGTGAAAGTGATTCACAATTGTATTGTGCTAGAGTATTGGAAAGTAACATTTACTGTTAATAAACTGAGTTAGTCACAAGTAATTCCAATCAAACTAATTAAATGACAATAAATAGAGTTTTGGAGTATTTAAACAATACTTTAAACGATGCCTTGAATTATAACAATATCCAACAGTATTAAAAGGATATAGTGATGCAAATTTGATCACCGAACAAATGAAGTAAAATTCACAAGTGAATATATAATTACACTTGGTAGAGGAGCAGTCTCTTGGAAATATTTCAAAAGAAACATGTATCGCTAGCTCTATAATGATCTTTGAGCTGGGTGCTCAAGATAAGGTCGGTGAATAAGTTGAAAGACTCCGAAATTTCTTGATAGATAATCTCTTTGGGCCCAAAGCATTGGCATTAGCATGCATAAAATTTGATAGTGAAGATGTAATAGGTATGGCATGGAGCATGATGTATAACGGAAAGTCTCGTCATATAGGACATAAAAATGATACCGTTAAAAAACTACTCTCTAGTGGAATTATCATAATTGACTATGTAAAGTCAAAGGATAATGTGTCAGATCCACTTATAAAAAGGCCTAACTAGAGAGAATGTATAAAGATCATCTAAAGGAAAGGATTTACGGCTTAGGACAAGTCAGCATGGCGGTAACTCTATCTAGCAGACTCGAGATCCCAAGCGCTAGATTCAAGGAGAAAAATAAAGTTGTGACTAATGATTCATCATTGTCAGCAAGCTCAATCCATTCTCATGATGAATACAATGCTCAGGGACAAGGATATAACATTAAGAGTTGTTAATGAGTTAATAAAGTTTAATGGTTTTAATGATTTGCTATGTTTGGCAGAGTTGACCAAATAGTGTATTTACACGATCACACGGTTAGAAATCACCTATGTGAGTGTGAAGTGTAAGCCACTTCAAAGAGGATGGTTGTCAAAAGCCCATCTCTCTCTACACTCATGAAACCAGGAGATGGTCAGGGCTGAAACGAACACAATCGTAAGAACCATAAACGGTAAAGGGTTAATTGTGTGACATATGGTTGTCTAGGTATACACCAAAGCTCGACGGTTCAAAGATATCACATCGATTGACCGAGTATATCCGACACATATTCACTACGGAAATTCAAAGGGGAAACCTATTTATCCTGATGCAATTAATTTTTTGCTTGTAAAGTACACATACTTGTGCGTTTCTTTTTCTTGGAGTTATTCCCCATTCATGCGGGGATCGTTGGGTTTTAAATGTGTGGATGGAAAATGAAGATTTGCGACTTTTATGAATAGTTTTGACTTTTTTGAAAGGTTGTGACTTGAATGAAAATTTGTGACCTTTATGAAAAGTTGCGACTTTTATGAAAAGTTACGACTTTTATGGAAAGTTGCGACTTTTATGGAAGGTGATGACCTTTCAAAAAGACTGTGACTTTTTCAAATATTTGCGATCTTTCTGGTAAGGCATAATAAGAACCTTCTCGCACTACCCTTTGTTTCGATAAGTTTAGAGGTTTGATCTCATTTGAATAATATAATTTCTGTACTACTTCTAGATCTAGTATTCTAAGTGTACTTTACTGCCGTTGAGAGGCTCGCTGACCTAGCGTTTTGGGTCTCAATACACTGGTGATTGATATCATTTTATCCTGGGAGGACATATTTCAAATCAGACCTCGGATACTAGAAGGGAATAATTTCCTTATGGAGACACTGTGCAATTAGTGGGCTTGATCTTCTTTTTGTTTTTCGAAATTCTGGTATGTGTTACAGATTTTATATTTGTGAATTAAATTCTGTTCTTTTGTTTTTCACTGGTTCATTAAACTTTGGTAACTTCATATTTATGCAAAATTTATTGAAATCAGTAAAATTCTTTATACACAGATTGACAACAATTCTTCTTTATGAAAAATATTTCGTATATTTTTTCTAATATGTTTCTGATCTAGCTTCTCTATACTTTTAATTTTCTAGTCATGAAAATATTCTTAAACTTTGTTGTGTATTATTAAGTTCTTCAAAGTTTTGGTTTAAGTCTCTTAGAAATATAAAATGAACAACAAATAGTTCATTGAAGAATTTTTTACACTTACATAGTGAGAAGATTAAAACATGATCAAGAGTTTGAGAGAGTTTTTAGATTTATTGGGGAGTGTTGCGAGTTTTGGAGGAAAACGTTGTAAGATTGAAATTAAGATTTTGGATTACTATCAATTGTGTGTGTAGGATTCGTCCAACATGTTTGAGAAACTTGATCGATGTAAGAAGACATGAACCTGGGGTTTTTTGTCTTTGGTAGCTAGGAATTACAGATTATAATTTCTTAGCTAGGAATTAGAATTTATAATTCCTTAGGTTACATAAGTTTGTAATCTTTGGTTGAGGCTCAGAATTTATGAAGTGGAGTTAAATCCTACAGAGGTGTAAGCCATGATTTTTACCCATTATGAGTTGGGGTTTTTAGCGATAATATATTTTATCATTATTTTATTTTCTTTACACAACGTAACTTCTCTAATATGCAAAAGAACATAGAAAATATACATGTTCTTTTGGCAAATTTGGGGGACAGAATTCCAACAGAGTGAAAATTACTGGGACATGGAAGAATAAGAATGGAGAAATGGAAAGACCTTGAAGAGAGTAGAAAGAAAAAAAAATAGTCAACGATAGGTGTTTTGTTGAAAACAAGAAATAGTGTATATGAAACACCTAGAAGAGAGTAGAAATAAAAAAAAGTAGGCAAGGACAGGTGATTTAGTCGAGGACGGATTGTTTTTCTGAATAACAAGAAATAGTATACACATGTTATGCGTTTTTAGAAAAGTTAACTTTAGTTGCTGCAGAACTTTTAAATAACATTTTTATTTCTTTTATATTATCTATTCAAAATTAGGAAAAAAATTCTAAAAATATATTTACATATTTTAAAAAAATTAGAAAAAGATAAAATAAATATAAAAATAACTTATGAGCAGAGAGTTAGATGAGGTAGAGTATATTTTTAATTTATGTTACTAAACCGTTATGATTAAATTCATTTGATTGATCAGTAGATTACACCCTTGAATGCCAGAATCACTTTTCTTCTTCATCAACATTTAATAGACAATTATATAATAATATACTTGTGCCATTTCAAAATAACAATTTATGACACATGTGATTTGTGAATCAACTATATGAACTACTTATATATCATCACATTTGAAGAATAACGCAAAATTATAATATTATAAAATAATGACTGGTTTAAATTGCCATTCCTTTCCTTTGATTTCTCACATTTATATGCGAAGTTAATCCAACAATAATTGCATATCTAATATAATATCGTATGCTAGATTTGAGAAGAAAAGTCGATATGTTTGGGCTTGTGTTCTATGTATCTAGAGAGGTGGATGGTGAATACTAAAAACTCGAAGGTGTACCTTTTAGAGAGATTTTTAATGGACAGGAGAACCATGTAGGGTTTTCCATGGTCTATTGGATATAATCCTAAGGAGAAAATGAAGTTAGTTGTGATTTTGAGTCTTTTTATCCAACTTATCCCTCTATATTTGTTTGTAAATAAGTCTTTCTTGTCTATAGCATCGGCGTATGGAAAACCAATAGCTATAGATAAAGCTAGTCAAATCAAGCCAAGACCCGGGAGAACTAGGGTCAAGGTTATAATGATCCAATGGATAAGCTTCCAAATCATATAAGGTTGCAGTTTGAGGATGGAAAATCTGGTATGTTGAATGAGTTTTTTCAGGAGATTGTATATGATAATCTACCTTTGAATTTTAATTATTTTAAGCACCGAGATCATGAAAAAGGTAATTGTCGTTTGATGTGGAAATGAAATTAAAATAACAGACAAATTGATGATACAATTGAAGTTTCTTCAAAAGGTACTATCAATAGTGAAAAATATCAAGGTGATGCGAGAGAAATATTAAATGAAAAAAAAGGTTGATCAACAGTTTGTTGTTGTATCTTCTGAGCAAAGCAATACAAACTCAATAGATGTGTTACGAGTAATATTGGTGTCCAAACAACTATGGTATATAAAGGGAAAACGTCAAGAGTTGGGGTTGATGCACCACGGGTTGGTTCAGGACAAAAATTAATGGTGTCAGGACACAAACTAATGAAGACATCTGATGTTGAAGATGCTAAAAATTTTGGGCAGCATGTTTTGCAAGTTCAAACCAAGAATGTAACTAAAAATTGGACGGTGGTTGCACACATAAATTAAACTAGTAGACCAAGTCTTTCCCCGACTAGTTAAAATAATTCTCCATAAAGTGAAAAGGGTGTGACTGAAAATTTTCATGTGAGAACAGTCAAGATATTAGTAATGTCTCAAGAGACCTATTATGTTCGAATAACTTTTATGCTTTATCGAACTACTAGAAATTCATCATTTGCCGACCGGCAAAATAGTTAAAATGTAGTAGAAAATGGAATTTCTCGATGACTTTCGGACTATTTTTGAATAGTCAGCATATTGAACATCGTAAAATATTTACCTACTAAAGTATTTAGACTTTTCCAATTACGGTGGTCGGAAAATATAAAACTAGTCCTGACCATCAAAATATATAATTGACCAACTACAGTAGTAGCAAAAATATTAAAATAATAGTCTATTAATTATAAAAAATCCCGACTATAATTGTCATAGTATTTAAGTAATTAAATATTAGAATTAATATATCTTCCGACAACAGTTAGTCGGCATATATAACTTATTTATAGTCATTTAAGTATTTTTCCGAGTACTGTGGTCATAATATATATATAATTTTTTAAATAAGTAATTAGGTTCTCTCCGGTTGCTGTAGTAGATAATATTAATTTTTTGAAGAAGTTAGGTCATTTTGCTAATTACTGAAGAAGTTAGGTCATTTTGAAAGAATTTTGTGCACTTACACAGAGAGAAGGTTAAAACATGATCAAGAGTTTGAGAGAGTTTTGAGATTTATTGGGGACTGTCGCGAGTTTGTGAGGAAAAACTTTTAAGATTGTAATTATGAATTTTGATTACAATCAAGTTAATATTTAGGATTCGTCTAACAAGTTTGAGAAACTTTACGGATGGTAGAAGAGTTATACATGGGGGGTTGTGTCTTTGGAAACTAGGAATTACAGTTTATAATTTCTTAGCTAGGAATTAGAGTTCATAATTCCTTAGGTTACTTGCGGCAAACTTTTTTAAATAACATTTTCATTTCTTTTCTGTGATCTATATGTAAGTAGGAAAAAAATTCTAAAAATATATTTAAATATTTTAAATAAAATAAGAAAAATATAAAAATAAAAGTAAGTTATGAGAGAGAGTTAGATGAGGTGGTGTATATTTTTCTATTATTTTATTAAACCGTTATGATTTAATTCATTTGACTGATCACTCTTCTTCTTTATTAATATTTAATGTATAATTATATAATGATATTAGTTGTGCCATTTAAAAAAAAAATTACGAATCATGTGATTTGTGAATTAACTATATAAACTACTAATAAATCATCACATTTGAAGAATAATGCAAAGATTATAATACTATAAAATAATGACTGGTTGAAATTACCATACCTTTCCTTTGATTTTTCATATTTATATGCTATGTTAATCCAACAATAATTGCATATCTAATATAATCTCGTAAGCTAGATTTAAGAAGAAAAGTCGATATGTTTGGGTTTGTGTTATATGTATCGAGAGAGGTGGATGGTGAATACTAAAAACTCGAAGGTGTCAATTGTAGAGAGTTTTTCCCTGGACAGGAGAACCAATTAGGGTTTTTCCAGAGTCCATTGGATGTAATCCTAAGGAGACGACGGTGTTAATTGTGGTTTTGATGCTTTTTATTGAACTTATCTCTCCAGATTTGTTTGCAAAGAAGTCTTTGTTGTCTATAGCAATGACAGTTTGAAAGACAATAGTTATATATAAAGCTACTAAATTAAGCAAACACCAAGCACAACTAGGGTCAAGGTTATACTAGATCTAACGGAAAAAATTCCAAATCGTATAAGATTGTAAGCACCGAGATCATGACGAAGATAATTGTCGTTTGATCTCTAAAAGAAATTAAAATAACAAACAAAATTGGTGATACAATTAATGTTGCTTCGAAAGGTAGTATCAATAGTGAAAAGTATCAAGGTGATGCAAGAGAAATATTAAATGAAAAAAGGAAGGTTGATCAACAATTGGTTGTTGCCAATTCGTAGCAAAATCGTACACACTCAATTGATGATGTTACAAGTAATATTTCTGTCCATACAACAACTGAATATAAAGGGAAAGCGTCAAGAGTTGGGGTTGATGCGCCGTGAGTTGGATAAGGCCAAAAATTAATGGAGTCAGGACAAACTAATGGATACATCTGACGATGTTGAATATGCTGAAAATTCTGGGAAGCATGTTTTGCAAGTTCAAACCAAGAATGTAACTAAAAATTGGACGCAGACTACACACAAAAATTCAACTAGTAATTGAAGAATTTACCCAACTATTAAAACTAATTCTCCATGTAATTTTATAGGGGGTGAATCAAGATTTTCATGACAGCGAAAAAAGACAAGATATTAGTAATGTCTCAAGAAAACTATTGTGTTTTAATAACATTGATGCTTTATCGAACTACTAGAAATTCGTCGTTTGCCGACCGCAAAAATAGTCTGAATATAGTCGGAAAATTGAATATTTCGATGACTTTTTGACTATTTTTGGGTAGTCGGCATATTGAACGTCGTAACATATTTACCAGCTACATTAGTCAGCCTTTGCCAATTAACGTAGTCGGAAAATATAAAACTAGTCCTGACCATTAAACTATCTAAATGGACGACTACAGTAGTTGAAAAAATATTAAAATAATAGTTTATGAATTAAAAAAATCCCAACTACAGTTGTCGTAGTATTGAAGTAATTAATTATTTAATTAATATATCATCCTACAACAATATAATCATTTAAGTCTTTTTCTGAGTAGTGTAGTCAGAATAACTAATTTATTAAATAAATAAGTAGGTACTCTTTGATTGTTGTAGTAGGAAATATTAATTTTTTTGAAGAAGTCAGGTCATTCTGCTGATTACTGTGGTAAAAAATTACATTTTTATGTAGAAAAAATTATTTACTTAATACACCACCTGTTAAATTATACTACCATCCATTCGTAAAAGTTAAACAATAAAATCAAACATCAAATACATTCCTAATCATTCAAATTTAAATTCAGTATAACTAAGTTTAAAAGTTGAAGCATCACATGAAACAAGTCTAATAAATATTAAACTGTTATTCAAAACAGAAGTAAATAGTTAAAAACAAGTCTAAATCTCATAGAAAATGTTCAAACATACTAAAAAAATTTCTTCCAAAGAAAGAGAAGTTGATGCACCAAACAACAATGGCAATGAATGCATTGAGGAAGTTTGTACTCCAAGTCCATAAATTTAACCTTTCTTCACATCTTCTGCCTTATTCTTTTTCTTCCTTATGCCACGTTAATCCATATATATCATCATAAAAAAGTTGTGTCGTGGAACCAGCCTAAAAAATAAGTTGTGTTTCACTCCGTTCATGCAAGACTCTTTCAAATGAATCAAATCAATAGAAAACTACTATTTATGCCTCATAACATATTAACCAAAACATTACTTTTGAGAACCAACAAAACAATTCAACCATAGGGCATTGCCATTTACAAATTAATAATGATATATTTAATAACATGGGAACAAAATATCAGATAAGCAACTGAATAACAAATTTTGCTATCATTATATCCTATTGACAGATTCTATGACAAGTTTAAATAGTGAATTTGACATAGATCCACCCTCTTTAGTTGCTAAGGCAGTAGTTATCAAAATATAGCACCAACAAAAGAATTCTGGCATTGAGGATCAAAACCAACAGCAAAATCAAATGAAATGTATTAGTGGAGTGCATCATAATAGAGATAAAATAGAGCATGTGTTTAAGGTGGCGGTGATTGATCTCTATTCAGTCCAAAGTGATTAAGGCTCATATCGAATTCTTTTCGAAAGAGAATAGGAATTTGATTTACATATGAAGGCTCTATACTTGGATTGTAAAAAAAATTATACTTTGGTTGTCTTTTCCTTAGAGTTCACAAATATCAAGTTATAAATAAAATCCTTCCATGGTAGTCACTGATGTCCATACAGAGTAAGAAAATGAAGAGCTAGCCAGTGCATGAAACATAAGAATGTTGTGTTAGATAAATATCCAAGTCCATATTATTCATGTAAAAATACTTTTTGACCTTCAAAAACATATAAGAACATCTTCTCTAAAAAAAATAATAAGATATATAAACTTCTGAATCAGATTAGTTCTCGAGATCTTGATCGACTTTTGTGTGATGATAGTTGTAATTATGATCTATCATAGTTGTGATAGTTGATTTTCCTTGAATAGATCCTTATGACACTCTTCTACTTTGCAGCGAAGATTCCTTTGTATTTGCCCCCCTTTATTAATACAACAATCAAGTCTAACACCTTTTGAATATTTGAGTCTTTGGTGCCCTCATGAAGTTAATATGTCTACTTTATTTCCAAACATAGTTCCTTCACGGGATCACCAATGACACCTAAGTTTGTAAGCCTCAATTTTTGGAAAGGTGTTGACTTGTTTGTTTTATTAAGAACGGGATAGAAATACAAAGAAATATAATCTGCAAAGTAGAAAACTATCAAAAAGATTTATTCAAGGGAAACCAAATATCACCACTATGATGGATCACAATTACGCTTATCATCACACAGAAGTCAATCCAGTAGAACACATCATTGATTGTTTGGTTCTTTTTCTTATGAAAAATAACTTCCAAGTTTTTCAAGGTTTAAAAGTATTTTTCATGAATATAGTTATTTAAGAAAACATTCTTGTGCTGCACCAGTCAGCGCCTTATGAACTTAAGGTCACAAACATGTAATCTTCCTTTCTTCATCTTTATGGTCATCACTGACTGTCAAGGCTGAAGAGTCACTATTACTTGACAGTTTGTGAATTATGAGGAAAAGAAAACCCAAGTGTATAATTTCTTCTTATATAAATCAAATTTAAATTCTCTTCCAAAGATTTATCAAACAAATGTAGAGTTGCATTAATTTGATACTACTTGGATCTTATTTTTGGACTTATTTCTGTGTAATTAGTTTTGAGAAGTAAATACGAATTATATTTAAGAGAAAATATGATGGTAACCAAGTGTTGTGGTATAATACCTAAGAGATGCAGGTGCATTTGAGAGACGAATAAACTCTAGAATTATAGTGAAACATTTATCAAAATATATGTAGAATGCAGCGATAGTAACAAATGTGTGCCACGATAATATTAAGGGGGCCATGTGCCACTATTAACTAGAAGTGGGATGATATAAGTAAGATGCCGTCCATAGTGTATTTGCTACACAGTAGTCACACCATTTTCTTCTTGCTAATTATATTGCTATAGTTTCGATATTGATTTTTAAAAATTATGTTTCAATTCATTATGAAACAACTCAATCCCAGATGAGATAACTTAAATCATTAAGATTATAATAGGTTACATGAAATTAAACCTCTTTTTCCTCCTAATATTCTAAACAATAGCTATATTCGACAGTCGATAACATCATTTCCCATCTTAATTAATTTTCTGTTCATCCAATTACATTTAAACTCTCTCAAGTTACAAGTGTTTAATAGTGTCATCAAAATCCTCAAAGCACCATAATGAAGATCTGAAATTATACAAAATCATTCCCAAGGAATCGATAGAAATGATATTATAATAAACGAAACATGAAAGCAAACATCGAAACATGAAAAAATAACACTGGAATGTTCTAGAAGGGCCTTTTAACATAGATTTGGGGGAATATTCAAGAAGGGGCTTTTCACGTAGATTCGGGTTACGGATATAAAGTACAATTTGTTCAGAAAATTATATTTTGCAATACTTATTGGTTGGTGTTCCGGCACCGAAAGACGAAGGCGACAAACTTACTACTCCTCTGAAAATGTCGACAGTGTCAAAGTGTTCCAGAGAGACTGAGTTACGTTTTTTTTCTAAAGCTTCAATAAAATACTTTTATCATTTTCTTACTTCATATTTCCTTATTTTATTTCCTCTCCTATTTATTCTATTCCATAATTGAATGAAGGCAAATCATCATTTCATTTAAAATTGCGGCACCATCAACGATTAAAAATTTGTTTTTGATGTACCTTTACAGTTCATTAATGATCTTCATTGATTATGGTGTGGTTTTAAATCAAATGGTGAATTCTCTTTATTTAATTTCGAAATAGAAGAAAGAGGAGAGAAAATAAATTTGGAAAACCGAAAAAAAAGATAATGATAAAAGCATTTGATTGAGGTTTTAAAAATTATAAACTTGCCTAAGTCTCTCAGTTGGTGTTGACACTTCCAGAGGAGTAGGAGCTACATTGTCGGCATCTTCTAATGTCGAAGCACCGACCAATAAGGATCACAAAATGTAATTTGTTGAACAACTTGTACTTGATCTCTGCAACCCTATTCTTCGTGAAAAGACTTCTCTAAAACTTTCAAAGGTTTATTCTTCACATTTAGAGGCTTACCCTTATATTTTATTTACTTTCATATCATTTTATTATTTGTCTTGATTCATCGTGGCATAATTCTGTATAATTTCAATTCTTGAATATGGTGAAGTTAGGTAAAATTGGGGGTCTTGATGACTATTTAATGCTATTCACGCTAAGGTTGCATTAATAATTAACTAAAACAACTTCAGTATTCTACTTGATAAAACTGGACAAATGAACTTTTTAACTCTAGCATCTCCGCTCCCTGGGAAATCATAACTATAATTGTTCAATATTACATCGTATTGACTGTAACAATACAACTTACCTAGTTTAGCTACATTTATCAAAATGAATTTGCACCAACATGGGTAGGAATGTAACATTCTCATGTATATGTGAGAAAGATCATAGTTTATCTATATTTATTATATGACTTCGAACAATATTTATCATGTTTCAAGCTTGTATCACGGTAGAATCAAACATTGATTCATACTGCACTACCAATTTACACATAGTCTATGTGCCTATTGAAGATTTTTGTTATAAACAGTGCATAAGACCATCCCAAGAATCAAACGTATAATATCTAAACAACTTATCATCGAATGTGCTTCATATTTTGCCTCTACTCTGTCATAAACCCACATTTTGTATCAAAATAAATATTCAGCACGGACCCAAGTCCCAACCTAAATGTAATATAGATTATGTCTTGAAATTGGATTCCCCTTGTTTATTCGTATAAGATCAAAATACTTTCTATACAAATAAAAAAAAGAGGATAGTATGTGAATATCAACTTAATTGAAAATAGATTAGTCTCTGTAATGAGTCTTTACTTTGATAAATGAAAATCCATTATTTACCAAAAAAAATTAATAACATTTTCGTCAAACACATTTAATGGGGTAGTCGCATAATCATAGAGATATTTTGATGTCCTAACATAACGTTGAAGTTGATGAAGACACCGGAATTGTAAGATCATGATGTACTTGAGATATTGTTCCACTGCGTTTGACACAATTTGTGTTAGAAAGAAGACAAGTAGTAATGGCCTGCCAATCTTTTAGGCGCCTCTCCAACAACGTTAATTCATTTGAAGTGATCTCTAAACAACACAATGGAAAGTGTAAAAACAAAAACCAAAACCAATACAATGCAGTACTAATAAGACCAAAAATGGAAAGATGAATTGCCAAGCCATGATTTTTTATTTTTTTTTTGTAGGCAAAGCAAACAACAATAACATTCATTCCAAGGGCTTCCCTGTCAAACCTTATTGATGGGAAGTTCCTCAAATTTCCTATTATTAATAGTAGCGTTAAGTCATGAATTGTACTTCATCGTTATCTAACTCGAGAGATAAAACCTATCACATTGTTTCTTTTTTAGAAATAACTCACAGATTTTAGTGCAAATTAACAACATATTAAAACATATAATAATACATGAAAGAATTATAAGAGACAAAGACTGCAAAAATATTTGTTAAAAAACACTGCGAAAAGTATTACGTTCCTTTAAATCTCATTTAATAGGAATTTTGATTTTAAGTTTTCTTCTAACGACTAGAAGGTCCCTTTTACTAAGTCAATTTTGTAGGTTTTTCTTATGAAATAAAAATGACAAAATGAACTCATATATCAACCCAACTAAAAGACTATTTCCATACAATATTTCGAATTGCCTTAACAGGATACGCCACCAAAGTAATAAATTAATGTTTTAGGTATATCATCTTCTCAGTATTACCCCCTTATTTGATTTTAATAATGTGTTAGCATATTGAGTTGCATATTCACATATAAGATTAAAAAATAAAAGAAAATATTGATATTAGAAATTATATATCAGTCCACTTTAACATGGAAACCAGAATCGAGTTTCACAAAGAGATGGAAAAAATAACTATCTTCTTTGACCCCTTTGGTCACTGCATTCGCAAACTCAATGAAAGATTAAAATTTTGACAATCATCCACAGTATATAAACCTCAATCAAAAGATTTAAATACCTATGGAAAATAGATATTTGTGCAAACCCGAAAGGGTAAAAGAAAATTAAATGCAAATCAAAGCAATTAACCAACATATACCTGATAATTGCAAGAACAATTGGAGAAGAAGCTTGGAAAGTAAATGTAAGAATAAAGAATTGAGAGAGTTCCTTTAGACTAATGGTGTTACGTTAAAGCATTTTTGTCACCTGCACATTAGTGTGAAATAAATGTGTTTATCAAGTGTGGTTGAACTTCATGGCATGAGAAAAAAGAATGAGAGTAATGGAATACCTTCTCATAGCCCCCTTGTAGTTAGATTCGAAAAATATCATTGTCAACTTCCCGATTGATTTGTAATTGAGAGGAATAAAATCTACAATTGTAATGGAATACTTTTCTAAATACCTGTAGGCAAGAAGTGATAGTATCAAATGAGGTACCAACATAAGGGGGTCAAATCCTAGAAAAGTTCCCTCTTCTGGAAAAGGAAAACAAAGGCAATAAATTATTGGACTTTGTTTTCCTTTTTTTCAGAAGAGGGAACTTTTTGAGGAATTGGCTCCCTTATTATTCAAGAGTTTATTTATTTCTTTAGATGCACATGATTGCTAAGGTATCACTCCATGCTGCAATTCCAATATTTCTTATATATGTTCAAACATGCATTTATTCAGTGATTATTGATTACCCTTGCTTCACATTGCACCATTAATAGCTAGGAATATAAGGAAACATTTCCACCTTTTACGGCAAGCTATTAAGAAAACATCTTAATGACGTATCAATTAGGGTTACTAAGGAGTTCAAATTGTTAAAATTAAAAATGCCCTGTAGAGTCCTACTTTTTTTTCGTTTCATCTTGTAGTCTTAGGATGATATTTATGAGAAATTTAACAAATGTTCATGAAAGTATAGTTGATTTTAATAAGCAAAAACAACACAATGCAAAGTGTAAAAAGCAAAAACAATTAGTCAGCAGAAACAACACACTAGTAGAAAGACCCGAAAAACAAAGTGGAAATTGAGACGTCATACCTAAGAAAAGCCATAAAATAGAGAAAAACACAATGTTCAGCTCATATACGAAATCTCATAAAGAGGTGCACACAACATTGTGTTAACCTCATAATCGAAGGTTTTAATAATGACAAATGCATATACTAACTAGTCAGTTGATGCAGGAATAGAATGAGATAAATCACCAAATCGCAGACTCTCCATCCACATGATTGCAGGAATCAAGTGAATCATGAGCAAATCTAGTAAAGAAAAGGAAGTGAATATTTGATCAATCAGATCAAATTTCACAGCTTGTAAGAATTAAAGGAAGACACAGAAGGAATATATTTCACAGCTTGCACAAATAAAAGGAAGACACACAAGAAAATCTCTCAACTAAAACAAGAAGGACAAGATAATTAAATAAAGGTAAATATAAGGAAGAAATATCGGGCCAGCAGTCAAGATCACAATTTGAATAAAGTACTTAATCTAGATAATATCAAGGATTTCAAACAAATTTAAACAATGATTATCAACAACAATCTTTAAAATAAAAAAGCAAGTGAAAAGACTAAACAACACAACTTGATGTAATTAGTTAAACACCACCTAATTCACAAAATGTTAAGCTAAAATAAACCTCTATTCTTGAGCATTGAGATAAAACAAGAGACAAGATCTAAAACAAACAAAGAGTGCTAAACAACGAAGTTAAATATAAACACCTTTATTTAGTAAACTACAATAGGTACACATAATCGCTAAAAAAAACTAAACCCAACACTTCACATCAAAAAAAGAAGGAATACGAGTGTTGCCTTGATCTGGGTAGCGACTGGAACTCAATCCTGGACGTGACGAATTAAAAACCCACTCTGACTCAAAATAGTTGCGAATTAACAAAACTTCAATGACGAAAATAAGAACTTCAAAAAACATAGCGAGGTGTTCTATTTCTCGCCTCCAAAAACTCCTGCCCTGAACAATAAGGGTGAGTTTATAGGACAAACTCTGGGTTGAAATAAGGGGGAAAACGATGTGGGACTCTGGAAATTTTCAAATTCTGAATTGGGTCTTGGATTTGTTAATGTGAAATGGGTTTAAAGAATTTGGGCCAAAATTTCGGGTTAAAGGTTATCCGATGGTCCAAATATGGACTAAATAAAGTACCTGAAGAGAGTTTCAAAGGGAAATAAGATGTATTAGAAAGTCAACTACTTAGTCAAGCTTCTTAACTTTAACAACATCAAAATAATTATTTCAAAAGGAAAGATCTTAATTTAA
Organism: Solanum pennellii; assembly: GCF_001406875.1. Lineage (NCBI taxonomy): Eukaryota > Viridiplantae > Streptophyta > Magnoliopsida > Solanales > Solanaceae > Solanum > Solanum pennellii. The sequence continues at coordinate 9,929,195 of NC_028646.1, read as the reverse complement.
TTGTAAGTTTAAAGAAAATAAGTTGCATAGTTAATTGAAGCTTTATTTTTTTGTAAATCAATTTACTAACTACTTATTCAAATTGAAAAATTATATAAATCTATATATTTTAAGTATAAAGATATATAATCCATATGAAAAAGTAGAAAAAAGTGTTTTGGAAGATAATTTTATAGTATTTTTTAATTTCAAAAAAATTATTTCCCATTTTTCAATATTTAAGAAGCTTAAAAATTAATCAAATCATGGAGGGTCATAATTTAGTGTTAATAGGCATCATCACTATAACATATATTAACGCTACTTCATCAGAAAGCCTAAATAAATCAAACTCTCTAATAGTCTCCTTCTACTATTCTTAATTTACCCATTAAGAAATCGAGCACTTTAATAATTTTATATCAAAAAGAACAAAGATGATGAAATGAAAATGACAAAATGAACTCATATATCCACCTAATAAAAAGACTACCAGTACAAGATTCTTAATTGTCTTAACATGATAGGACAATAAAGTAATAAAATTATTGTTTTAGGCATACCGTCTTCTTAGTGTTACCCACTTATTCGATTTTAGTTGTAGAAGATTGATTTACATATATTCACACATAAAACTAAAAAATAAAAAATAATAAAAAGATTGATTTTAGACATTTAAATCAGTCCATTTCAACATTAAAAAAAATCAACTATCTTCTTTTTACCCCTCTGGTCACTACAATTCACAAACCCAATCAAAGATCGAAACTTTAGAGATCATCCACATCTCTACATATTGTAACGACCTGTTTAGTCGTTTTTAGCAGCAGATTTTATTTCTGGAAAAACTGTCTGAGTCGACGGAACCCACGACGGACCGTCATGGGCACGACGGGCCGTCGAGGGGGTCTCGTTCCAAAACACTTAGAATTCTGAAATTTGGGTACTGAAATCGACTCT
>NC_028646.1:9873255-9920550 GCF_001406875.1 Solanum pennellii | reverse complement strand
TCATGTCTTGATGCCTTGAGATTCCGGCATGGACTAGCTTTTTACTTATTTTAGTTTCTTAGATACTCTTAGATTAGTAATTTGAGGATAGATGTTCTTGTGGTGATGACTTCCAGGTTTTGGGAATAAATAGTATTGAGTTTTTATAAGTTATTTAATCGATTTTCATTAATGAGTTTTAAGTCTTCCGCATTATATTTTGTTATTTATGGTTGAAATGTTGGGGATTAGATTGGTTGGTTCGCTCACATAGTAGAATAAGTGTGGGTGCCAGTCGCGGCCCGTTTTGGGTCGTGACACATATGACTCTGAATCAAAAGTTTTAAATACCGAAAATGGTTAATGAAAAAATTGAATGCAAATAAAAACAATTAACCAACATATATATGCCTTAAAATTGAAGAAACAATTGGAGTAAAAGCTTCGAAAGTTATAGTGATAATTAAACTTACTCACCTCGTCTAAAGTATTGCTCCTTTCCGAATAATTCCTCGCCCCCTCTGATCTTGAATGTGTTTGAACGAGAAAGATTTTGATAATTGACAAATAGAGGAATAGATAAAAGGAACCGGTTGCGCCAACATGTACTTTTCAGACCGAATCGAGTGGGATAAGGAGAATATCAACCATCGAATTAGAAATTATAAAGTTGTGGAAGTATTATTTTTTTTGCAAGAAACTCGAACAAAAAATTCCCTTTTATAAAGGAGTACGCAGGCAAGATAGTTTTCTTAATCAAATAGGAAAACCAGACAAACAAGGAAGTTGAAGTAAAGAAGGAGACAAAAGCCTGAAAGAAGTAGAAAAGCACAAACTTGCGACGTGAACTTAAAAATTCAAAGTAGAAAAGGAAGTCGAAACCAAGTAGAATAAGGAGTTAGCGATTAATAAAGTTTTCTTATTCAGTTAAGGTAAACTGCATCGAAGTTTTTCTTTTCAAAGCAGAATGCAAGGAGGAGTCCTACCGTGAGAAGAAGTTCGAGTCAAGTTCAGTTTAAAGAAGTTTTTTTAAAGCTGCGAAGACTAAGTTGTGTTGAACAATACTTAGCAGAGTTTTAAAGTCTACTAATATTGCAATAGTTCATGGAAGAATTTTGCGACTTACATGGAAAGAAGATCAAAACAAGATCAAGAGTTTGAGATTTATCGGGGACTGTTGCGAGTTTGTGAGGAAAAAGTTATAAGATTGTAATTAAGAGATTTAATTACAATCAAGTGTGTGTGTAGGATTCGTCTAACAAGTTTGAGAAACTTGATGGACGGTAAAAGACTTAAACTTGAGGTTTTTTGTCTTGTGTAGATAAGAAATACAATTTTTAATTCCTTATATTACATAGGTTTGTGATCTTTTGCTGAGAATAATAATTTAATGAAGTGGAGTTAAATCCTATAGAAGTGTAGGTCGTGGTTTTTACCCATAATGAGTTGGGGTTTTCTACAATAAAATATTATGTCATTATTTTATCTTTACAAAATTTAACTGATGTAATCTGCAAAGGAACATATAGAATATACTTGTTCCTTAAGAAAACTTGGTGTCAGAATTCCAATAAAGTGAAGATTACTGGGACATGGAAGAATGAGAATGGAGAAACGGAAAGACCTAGAGGAGAGTAGAAAGAAAAAAAGTAGTCAAGGATAGGTAATTTTGTCGAGGACATGTGATTTGTCGAAAACAAGAAATAGTGTACACATGAAAGACCTAGAAGATACTAGAAAGAAAACAAGTAGTCGAGGACAGGTTATTTGCTGAAAAACAAGAAATAGTGTACACATGTTGTGCATGTTTTTTAAAAAATATTTTTTACTTGCACCAAAACTTTTTTAAATAACATTTTTATTTATTTTATATGATCTATACGTAAGTATAAAAATTCTAAAAATATTTATTTACATTTTTAAAACTAAATCAGAAAAATATAAAAATAAAATAAAAATAAATTATGAGCAGAGAGTTAGATGAGGTGGAGTAGATTTTTATCTTATTTTAATAAACCTTCATGATTTAATTCATTTCATTAATCACTAGATTACACCTTAAATGCTAGAAAACTCTTCTTCTTTATCTACATTTAATGGATAATTATATAATGTTATTACTTGATCCATTTCACAAAAAAAATTATGACTCGAGTGATTTCTGAATCAACTGTAAGAATTATTATTTAATTATTATTAATTATTTCTTACTTATATCCCAAAATAACTTGCAACCCAAGTAATATCACAAATAGTAACTAATAATCTCTATAAATTGGTCCTCCCTCCGTGCACCCATTAGGGTTATCACATATTTTCTACAATAATTCAATCATTGACGGTTGTGATAACATAAAGTTAGGGAAAGGAGGTAGAAACCAATTTACGACTAACGCTTCCGCTTTTCTCTGTGATGATGTCTTCCTCATCAGGTATGTTCTCCTAACGATATCTATGTAAGATTATCGTGTTAAAGATCCTTATATTATGCATCCAAGTATATAATCTTATATCAACTATATAAACTACTAATATATCATTACATTTGAAGAAATATGCAAAGATTATAACAATTGATAAGTTGATATAATAATATTGATCTTAGATAAGATTTTATCAATTTTAGTTAAAAAAACTTCTTTCATCCGAGGCAATAGTTACCGGAATTGTTAACATTGTTGTATAAGCAACGTAAGCATTGGGAAAAAATCAAGTATTTTTATTTGATTGAGTATTTTCGTTAAAGTATTATGTTTTACTTGTATTATTTCTCTTGACAATAACTAAAAGGAGAATATAGATATATATACTCACTAATTAAGAATATCAATAATAACAAAAGTTCAAGAAAAATTATAAAATTAAGTTAGAATAATAAAACCTTACTCATCAATATGATAAGTTGATATAATAATATTGAAATAGTCTTGCGTTCCTTCAATATAATGATTGCTTGTTGCACTTCTTAAGATTTTGAAGAAGACACTCAAAAGCACATTTTGTTCTTTTTTGACTTGTAAGCAACATTAAATCAATTTTTTAGGAGAGAGTTCAACATTGAAAATAAAAATAATATAATAGAGGATAAAAACAGACGAGTATAAGGTAAATAATTATATAAGGTATATTTTTTCGGAGATGAATAAGAAAACACAATTTCCCACTTGATAAAATTATTTTCGTAAAATATTTAATTTCCTTAGAAAAATGGGAAAACTAACAAATATTTTTATTTTTTTGTTATACTCCTTGCATGTTTTTTTTAAAAAAATATACATATAATTTTATGTAATATGTGTAAATACCTTTTTTAAAATTGAGGGGCCCCAAAAATATGAGGCCCCAAGCGACGACTTTAAAGGCCCACTGGTTAAGCCGTCCCTGGATGGACTCTTCGTTATGATTGGTGCCATTTTTATAATAAGTTGTACAGGCGTTCACAAGGTAACTCATAAAAATTGTTGTTTCTCCGATTCTTTTCGCTTTATCCATCAAATGATAAGATTGGTTAGTGAGTCAATGAAAGAAACAAGAGTGTAGTATATTGAAGGGTTCAAGGTATTTGAAATTGTATTATGAAAAGAATTTTAAAAAGCTGAAGGAATAAAACCTCTCGTATAATTCCTTGGTTTGTAGTTGTAGGATTTTTTGAACTTTTGTCTATGAGTTTAGATATGACTGTGGGATGTGAACTAGTTCAGTACAAACTTACTAGATATTTATCGACTTTTCTAAAGATCGAGTCTTTGTTTGGGTGACAAGGAAAGATATGTGGAAGATTCTATGTCGTTATGTCAATCTAGGTTGTTCAAGTTATGATAGGTAACTTATTGATGATTGACGGTGTGGACCTATAGTTTTACATGATTAATGAGGATTTTGAAGAAATTGAAATACTTTCCAGACTGTTATGATGTGTTACAGAGGCTTTTGATAGTGAGTAGAGGTTATGAGCTTATAGTATAACCAAATTATTGGAGTGAAGAAGAATTTCTCAAGTGTTAGTATGAAGTATATAATGGTTTTGAATGTTACTTGAAATTTGGTATCTGAAAGTTTACGTGGAGTTGATATTGAGTGTGATTTAATTGTTTTATGTCGATGGTAAAGTACTTCAGATTTAGGAAGTAGTGCTATAAATATTAGGTGTGACTTATATATGTTATGTAATGCTTAAATGGAAAGAGAGAACCATTTTTTTTTTTAAGGCTACAATGTGCATTCTAAGGACACTTTGATCCTAGTGACAGTTTGAGAGTAAGGTAAATGGTTCGTGTAGTTATGATGTTTGTTGGTATTAAGAGTGTTAGCTTCAATGGAGTACTGGGAGGAGTATGTGGGGCTTGATGCATTGAGTGCTTGTAATGTTGTGATGGGGATCAGACTGGTTGATTGTGAGTGGCTAAAAATTGAGAGATGGAGTCAGATGAATGAAATTTTATTTATATGGGCCCTATGGAAGGAGTATCTTTTGTTATTCAACCTTACTTCTGTATATTCTTATGTGACCAACTACTTCATTCTTGACATGGTTTAGATTATTATTTACTTTCTACGTTTGTATATATTTTTGCTTCTATGGGTAAATTCCTAATGGTGGATCGGGTGTACCGATCATGTGATTTTTCTCGTAGGGTGGCATCCTTGTTTAGACTTGTTCATTTCAGATATGGAAGATTTTGTGTTGTTTGGGATAGTTAAAGTATACTAGTGATTCTACATGCACGACCTTGCTTATGAGAACTTATATAAGAGCTATGAAGAGTTATCATTGTCTAAGAGTGTTTTTAGTGGTTCTACATTTTGAGTGTATCGCTTTTTGGGTGTTTAGTTGATCATTTCCTTCTCTGGGTTAGATAATTTTGATTTTCCCTTAATGAGTACTCAATATCTAAATATCAAATTTTTATAACTTAAACTCGTGAAAAGATTGTATTGTGGAAGGGAATCTTAATTAACTATATCATGATTTGTGGGTTATGAGTGTGTGATGGATAGTTCAATTTCACTTCTGGTAGTAGGTGGTATTGATTCAGAATTTGATTGTGGTTATGTGAAAAAAATAAAAAGATTATCATGGTGATTACGTTATAGTCCACGATGATCGAATTCAGGGGTTATTTTGTGGGTTGATAAAAGTTTTATTCTCAAGTTCAGTTCTTAGTATCTAATCTTGATGAAACGTTCTTATGGAGGAGCTCACTTGGAAAGAAGAACACCTACTGGTAGGTCATAACTGAACTTTGATATTGTTGTTTATCTTCCTTCTCCTTCCTTATGTTCGAGGACGAACATGGATTTTATTGGTGGATAATATAATGACCCAGAAAGTCATTTTTGGAAATTTTTACAAAATTAACATTTTATACATCTAGGTAGTTTCCTAGAGTCACTTTTGAACAATTTCTGTAGTTGAATTTGAAATTTTTGAGCTATTTGTTAATTACGATTGTTTAATTAACAGGTGTTCTAAAATAATTAATTTAAGCTAGTAGCTAATGGCTTAATACATACTTTATTTAAAAATCCAATACTATTTGGCACAGATATATTAAAATAAATAAATAAGGTTAAATAATTATGTACAAAATTACTTAAGAAGCGAGAGGATCATAGTGAGAAAAATATTTTTGCGGCACTAACCAGAGGAAAACGACCTCCCAGTAAGAAAATCTTCACGATTTATGACTTCTTATCTTATTTCCGCACGTATACAATGTTAATGATTTGCCGAGATAAGATAAGAAGGCATAAATCGTGAAGATTGGCTTACCAAATGGTCGTTTTCCTCTTGCAGGTGTCACACAAATATTTTTCTTACTATACTCTTCTTGCTTCTTAATTAATTTTGTATATAATTGTTTAACCTTATTTATTTATTTTAATATCTTTGTGCGAAATAGTATTGGATTTTTAAATAAAGTATGCCCTTAGACCTTAGCTACTAACTAAAATTAGTTATTTTAAAACACCGTTAATTAAAGAATCCTAATTAACAAATAGCTCAAAAATTTCGAATCCAACTTCACAAATTGATCAAAAGTGACTCCGGGAAACTACCTAGATGTATAAAACGGTAAGTTTGTAAAAATTTTCCAAACCTTACCTTCTGGGTCCGGGTCATTACATATATAAATCATACTTAATTAATACTTCTTTCTCCCTTTTGAGTTTAAACTTCTAAGCAAAAGATTGAGATCAGCTTAAATCTATATAGATAATTTTTGGTTTAGGTGATGCACACAAAAAAATTTGATATCTCAATGAAAAATTGTAATCTTGTGTCAAGAAGTTCTTGATCAAGAAACTATCGATCTATTAGCATTCTCTCAAACACCGGGGAGTTGGATAACAAAGATATACTCCACCTCAGACATTCTTCGGGTGGTTGAAAAGAGTTCTTCCGATCCGATCATTACGTAAGCCGAGAGTTCAATATAAAATTTTCTTGCTCAACTTACTCGAGGTGATCAAATGTCGTTCCCTATAAACTTTCGAGTTCAAGTGTTTTTTCAGTATCACTATATACCATTTTCATCAAAAACCTAAAAACATATAACACAAAATCAACTCTCAGATCATTGAGAAACCAAAAATGTACGGAAAATAGCCCCTATAAGAAAAAAAGAGATATAAAGCAATACAAACATTCATATCAAAATATCTCAAGTTTGGGAAGCATCTTATCAAGGAAAGAACACATGAATGCTCATCTGATTTCACTAACAAAATGTTAGGTATGTAAAATCATTTGATATTATCAGGATTGAAAGGAAGCTTTGTTGGTGCTTCATATTCTTCTTGAACTTTGAAGAAGAATATGAAGCAACAACAAGGTTTCCCTTTAATCCTAACAATGTCGAACAATTTTATCTTTCTGATATTTTGTTGGTGGAATCATATAAGCTTTCATATGCTCTTTGCTTGATACAAAGTTTCCTATATTTGGCAATATACTCTGTGTTATTTCATTATATAAATAAATGCACACACTAAATAACAGTGGAGGTTGATAGTCCATTGGTAAGTGGGTTCAGTTCAGTGCCAAATGTCTGCGGTTTGATTCTTGCTGAGGCAATTGTACAACAACCATTTTTATGTTTAAAGAAAAAAATGGGAAATGAATATGTAATTTCATTTCAACCCCCATTCTGGTAATAAATATATTGCATGCCCAGTAGCTAAAAAAGTTTTCTCTTCCAATTTTGAACACCCTTGACCAATTTTTTAGCTCCGCCTTTGGTTCTACTACCCTGAAAAACTACAATCTTGAACTGATATTATAACATCATCTTTTATCCATTTGACATAAAGAGAGTGTGCACTCTCATAAAGATAGTGTTCACTCTCTTAAGGAGAGTGAGCAACCTAATATAACTAATATAAAATAATTTTTCGGGTTAAATAAATTGTTACTTCACCATAATTCTTTTATATATTTTAAAAATTATGAAATGTTGTGGATATAATAACTTTTCGGAACTCACAAATTCATAATTTTGTTTCAAATCTGAAGTGTGAATTCACATTCAAAATTAGAAAATGACGATAAAAATTGAGATAGAAGGAATAATTTTATCGTTACGGACATGCATGATGCATAACTTATGCAGCAATGTAATATTTGCGTAAACCGAGGCCATGTGTAGATATAGGATAGTCACAGCTAAACATAAACTAATTTGTCCCTGAAAATTGGAAAAGGGTCAAAAGTATTTATGAACTATGTGAAATAGATTACTTCTGTCTTCCGTTATATTTTAGGATTAAAAATACTCCGTCATTATTACAAGGGGTCGCAAATTCTCTATTGTTAACACCCAAAACTTTTAATGACGTGGCTAGCCATATGGACGTATCCCTCCACTTAAGCTACCAATTAGTGGAGGGACATTAAAAGACTAGTCGTTGTTCTTTTTATATTACTATTTTCATTCATTTTTTAATTGTCATAGTTTTCTTTTACTACACCCATTCATTTTTAATTGTCATGATTTATTTTTTAGAGTCAAGCTATAGAAATTTTGACTATATTTTAAGTGTATTTTTCATCATATTGGTACGCAAAAAAAACTGCAATTTATAGTACTTTTCTTATAGTTTTTTAATATTTAAATATCAAATTAATGTTATCTAATTAAACTTTGAAATTAGTCGAATTGTCTTTCGAGAAGCACAACATGAAAAATAAAAATAGATGGAGGGAGTAATAACTTTGACTAAAATTTTATGATGTACTTTTTCATCATATTATGTAAGAAATGAGAATATATAGTATTTTCGTATAGCTTTGACATTTTTTATTTAAAATAACAAATTAATATACTCTAATTTAACTTTAAAAATTAGTAAAATTGACTTTTGATAAATATAACATGACAATCAAAAGTGGGCCGTGGAAGTATACTTTTAGGAGAGAAATGAGTAAAAATAAAATGGTCAATATTATACTTTTTGTAGGTAATATTATTAAATAATTTAAACGGATATCCTTTTTATTTCTTACAATTTCGATTTTAAAAAAACTTCATGCCAGAAAATTTATATGAAAAGTCAATTAAATAGGTTTGACAACTATGTAGGTAAAATATTTATAATTTGGTGACTTTGAGGTTATGAAAAAGAGTTGAGTGACTTCTTAAGGAAAAAATCTTAGTTGAGGGATCATGTGAGATATTATATTCTTCATGTTAATGAGTATATGTATATTTTTCATATTCTCTTTACTAAATTTAGGGATAATTTTGGAGACCTCCTCAAGATATGATTCAATTACAGTGGACTTCCATGGGCGAAGCTACCCCTGGGGCATGGGTGTCAAGCTACACCCCTTCGCCGAAAAATTACATTGTATATAGTTCTTTGGAATGACGTGTTACAAATAAGATAAAACAATGACAAAAGGAGAAATGGACAAGAAAAATTATTCACACTCATATTACTGATTGAAGTGACATAAGTAGAAAATTAAAGAATGTTCTAATTATACATCAGAACTTACTTCCCGTTTGGATATGCAATATGGTATATTGATATGGAATTATGATATGGTATCATGATATGGAATCATGAGATGAAATTGAAGTTTTGTTTGCGTTGGTGTGACATTTTAATATTAATAAAAATATATATTATATGTCACATTATATATCATGTTATGTCTGTTGATGAACATTACATTTGTGCCTCTTTACTCTCATTAATTGTGGAATAAAGTAATCATTAATTTTTAGTAACTTATGTAACCACCAACTCTGCATTTCATCAATTATTCTATGTTTATGTCTTGTAACTTATGTAACATTTGAGCCATTCATTATGCAAATTTACTATCCACTATCTCCTATTCATTTCAAGTAAGAATTCATCACCTATAAATTTTGTAGTCTTCATTTTTGTTGAGATACAAGGAGAAACAAGAGAAGTACAAGAAAATATAGAGTAAAAAAGATGAGTAGTATTATATTAAGGTTTTTGTAGTGAAAGAGAGAGTTGAGACAGAGAAAATGTTCTAAGTCTTCAACTATATTCACTATACAAAAGAGAGTATTATATGTTGAAGGAAGGTTTTCTTTTGTGGATCTTTGGACTCATCAACTAATCTAGAGTTGTTTGAGTTATACACTATTGTTGGGCTATTGTTTCCTGGAGGGAAAAAGTCAAGAGTTATATTGCTGGACCGGTGTAGATTATGCCGTAGTGGGCTTAAATCTCCTTAAAGAGAGGTTGATATTCGTGTCTCAGCCTAAAGATTTGTTTATACATTTTTGTTCATTTTATTTAAACTGTAATTTATTGTATTTGTGGTATATTACTCCAACAATTTTAAGGAGATTCTTGTTTTGTTACAGACAGAAAAAATATGGACATCAAGATAAGGATCACAACATCTGTTACGCCCCGAGCTACCCTCGAGACGTGGACACGAAACCTAGGACTACAAGTGATCCCAGCTAACCCTTCTGACATGATCATGAGCATACTAAAGAAAGTAAACGTAATGCGAAAGCTAAATCACAATTTAAACTGAAAAGATGGGGAATACCCATATACTATAACTAAGATAAATGAAATACTAATGAGTTTAATACAAAGAATTTATTAACTCAACACTAAGCTAAAACTATCTATGTCTGAAATAAGCCTCTAAATGTCTAAATATACTGTGACAAGCCCTAGCTAAGTCTAGAAAAAAATGAAAATAAATGACTAAATACTTAAAAGTAACTCGTGAATATTGTCCTCGGCGAATGAGGACTCACCACTCAATCTGCTGAACTCGAAATCGAACATCGATGTAAGTGTGATCTGGATGTTGAGACATATGCGTCAGTACTTGAAAGGTACTGATCATTTTGGATAGAATAAAAGTGAAATAAAACATAACTGAACAAGTACAAAAGCAAGCATAAGAATCTAAACATGATATACTAACTGAATGAAATGACCAATTTATAACATGCTGAACCAGAATACTAAATATACTGATAAATGGTCAATGCAAGAGAGTCTGACTCAACTGTAGGAGATAATAATAACCCATAATAAAATCACATGAGTTAAATGTGGAGTCCGATGTATATTCCCCATCGAGAGGATTCCATATACCTTGTCAGAGGTATAAAGACATGCTGGCGTGATCACTAAAATTATTGCCCACAGAGGACTAATTGGGTACGCTGAACCCTAGACCAACTCGGTATTTTGCTACTCCTAATGAATTATGTTTAACTGATTATGACTGAGTTTCTGTAAATGTTGGATAGCTCAAAACTGAATATGCAAATTAAGAATGCAACGTGTAATTTGATAATGATGTATTAACAACTAAGGCATGTATAACTGAATAACTGAAATTTCTAACCTAGCATGCGTAATTCAAGATTTGAAGAAATACATAGCTAGGGTTCTGAAATTCATGTGATAAACGGAATAATAACTTAACAATCTGATTTGGATCATATATTTAACAAATTCATCAAGTTCTATCGATGTTCTAGAAAGCCTAGGTTTAATCATGATAAGAGAATCAAGAACTGGCTGAAAACTAGGGACCAATGGGTGAAAGGAACCCACTAGTGAAATACCACGTACATGGTGATGAAATTCACGGAGAAATATTCAGATTTTGGGGGCTGCAACTGTTGGAACCTAGCTAAGTTCATGGCTAGGATTCTTGAACTTTTTCTCCTTTCTTGCTTCTAATTTTCTATGTTTTTTATTAATGATTTGACTTAGATAAGTTTTAGTTATGTTTCTAGGCTTAAAATGACTAAAATCTATTGATTTAGGGTCAATACGACATATCTTGGGGTTAAATAGAAGTGGGAGAAGATCAAAAGACCCTTGAGTGAATTGATGTCGGACCAAATGATGACCTGGACAAACGGTCCATCGTTCCATCGATGGTCCATCGTTTGGGTCTGTTCGACATACCTTTACTAAAACGGGCATAACTTTTTTCTCTCAGGTCTGATTTTAGACACATTGGTGACTATGGAAAGCTAATTCAATTATCTATCTGTGGGTATTCCATGGGAAACCTTATTCATTTTGTGCTAAGAGTTATAATCGATTGAAGTTGACCCAACTGCATTTCCCCCTAAACTTTCTGCTAATTTCCATCTACGGTCTGACCTATGGACCATAGATCGAATAACGATCTGTATTGGTCAACCGTGGTTCATATCTGAGAGATGGTGAATGGAGTGTAGATCGACGGTCACAGACTACGGACCAAAGTCTGACCTACAGACCGTACGACCGTCTGACGGTCAGGACATAACTAAATTTTCCTTGGATGAGATTTTGAGGGTTCTGACCCCATTGATTGATGTGCTGGACGGACCGTGGGTCATGCTATGGTACATCAATGTTCACCGTTCGTTGCACTTAAAGAATTTTCTGAAAATTTGCTTTTTAGTCTGTTTTTATTAGGGGTGTTACATTATCTCTGGACCATTCGTCCTCGAATTAAGACTAAACTAGTTGTAGTAGAGGAAGAGAGATGCAATCCCTACTACTAAACACTGAGAACTGAGTTTCTGACTGAATTGAGTTCCGAGCACATGCAAATACGCTGAAAATGCAAGTATAATTGAGGAAACATGATTTTAAGACTAAATTCACGCATTAATAATAGGAAAACTCAAGAGGAACTATTACCTCAAGATGGAGTGGAATCTGAAGGAAAAAGGTAAGATACTTGGCTTTCATGGCTGCTTCTACTTCCCAAGTAGCTCCCTCTACGGACTGACTCCTCCACAAAACCATGACTGAAAAAAATTCTTTATTTCTCAAACTTCTAACTTGACGGTCAAGAATCTCAACTGGTACATCCTCATAAAAAAGACTATCGTTCACCACCATACTCTCTAATGGAACTACAGAGGCTGGATCACCCACACATTTCTTCAAGAGTGAGATGTGGAAGACCGGATGCACTGCTGCTAATTATGCTGGCAACTCTAACTCATATGACACCTTGTCAATCCTTTTCAAGATCTTTTAATGTCCTACATACCTAGGACTGAGCTTCCCTTTCTTGCAAAACCTCATCACCCCTTTCATAGATAAGACTTTCAAAAAAAACAATCATCAACTTGGAGCTCTAGTTCCCTTCTCCTTACATCTGCGTAAGATTTCTGAAGACTCTGGGTTGTCTTAAGCCTATATCTAATGAGTTGGACTTTCTCCATAGCATAAACGACTAAATCAAGCCCTATCAAAGCTGTTTCACCTACTTCAAACCAACCAACTGGAGATCTACATCTACGCCCATACAAAGCCTCATAAAAGTCCATCTGAATGCTGGAATGGTAGCTATTGTTGTAGGCAAACTCAATAAGAGGAAGGTGATCATCCCAACTACCTTTGAAATCTATCACACTGTCTCTCAACATATCCTCTAGGGTCTGAATGGTAGCCTCTGCCTGTCCATTTGTCTGTGGATGAAATGTTCTACTAAGGTTAACCTGAGTACCAAGACCCTTCTGAAATGACTTCCAGAAATGAGAGGTAAACTGAGGACCTCTATCTGATATGATATACAAAGCAACCCTATGCAACCTCACAATTTCGTTAATGTAAAGATTTGCATAATCCTCTGCCGAATCTTTAGTCTGGACTGCTAAGAAGCGAGAAGACTTAGTGATCCTGTCAATTATCACCCAAATGGAGTCATGCTCTCTGCAAGTACGAGGTAACCCTGTGATGAAATTTATATTAATCACTTCCCACTTCCAAGTAGGAATATCGATCTTTTGAGTCATACCTCCTGGTTTCTAATGTTCTACCTTGAGTTGCTGCCAATTGGGGCACTTACTCACATAGTCTTCTATATCCTTCTTCATGCCATTTCACCAATAGACTTCCTACAGATTGGGATACATCTTAGTGGAACCTGGATGAATAGAATACCTGGAGTTATGGGCTTCTGCAAGAATGTGCTGTCTCAACTCGCCCACATAAGGAACACACAATATACCCTGGTAGAGAAGTACACCATATTCCCGTTGGGAGAAAACCTTCACTTTCTGATTGTGGAATGCAACCTTAAGTTCAAGCAAGATTGGATCACTGTCTTACTTTACCTTAACCTCCACTACCAAAGAAGATTCTTCCTTATTCTGAACTATTACATCATTGTCTAATATGCTCCTAAGTTGAACTCCTAAGCGAGCAAGCCTGTGAACATCATTCACTATCTCCTTCCTTTCTTCCTCAACATGGGCTGCACTACCCATAGATAATCTTCTAAGAGTATCTACTACTACATTTGCCTTACAAGGAAGATAATGCACACTAATATCATAATCCATAAGGAACTCAAGCCATCTCTCTGGCGAAGATTCAACTCTTTCTGGGTGAAAACATACTGAAAGCTCATATGATCAGTGAACACATCTACATGAAGTTTTATCGAAGTTCTAGAAACCCTAGGTTTAATCATGATAAGAGAATCAAGAATTGACTGAAAACTAGGGACCCAATGGGTGAAAGAAACCACTTGTGAAATCTCACATACCTGGTGATCAAATTTACTGAGAAATTTTTAAGTTTCGGGGCTAGAGCTGCTGGAACCTTGTAGAGTTCTTAACTAGGGTTCTTGACCTTTTTCTCATTTCTTGCTTCTAATTCTCTAAGCTTTTGATCAAATATTTGACTTAGGTAAGTTCTAGTTATGTTTCTAGGCTTAAACTGACCAAAATATGATGATTTATGGTCGAAACGACGTATCTTGGTGGTTAAACGAATTGGGAAAAGACCAAAAGACCCTTTAGTTAATTGTTGTCAGAACAAACAACAACCTAGACAGACAGTCCGTCATTTCATCGAAGGTCTGTCATTTGGGTCTGTTCGACAGGCCTTTAGTAAAAACGGGCATAACTTTTTACTCGGATGTCTGATTTTAGCAAGGTTGGTGGATATGGGAAGATAATTCAATTATTTATCTGTGGATATGTCATGGGAGGCCTAATTTATTTTGTTCTAAGAGATATGATTGATTGAAGTTGACCCAACTATATTCCCCCCTAAACTGTCTACTAATTACCATCTACGTTCAAACCTACGGACCGTAGATCGAATGACAGTCCGTGCTGGTCAACCATGGTTCATATCAGAGAGTGGATGAATGTGTTGTCAATCGTTGGTCACAAACTACGGACCGTAGTCTGACCAACAGACCGTAGGTCCGTCCATTGGTCAGGACTTAACCAATTTTTCTCGGGCTGAGATTTTGGGGGTTTCTGACCCCATTGACCGATGTACAGGACGGACCATGGGTCAGGCTACGGTCCGTCGATGGCCGCCATTGGTTGCACCTGCACATATTTCTGAAAAAAGCTTGTTTTTGGTCTGTTTTGGAAATGGGGCGTTACATCATCATTCCGCTCAAACGTCACTCTCTTCAAGAGATGGAAGAGAAGATTTGTGCGGTAAGTATTTTTGTACTTGTTCAAAAATGGAGAAAAGGTAAAAAAAATAATTTACCTACTATTTTAAGGAATAAAATGAATCTACTTTTAATTTCATTAAAAATGATGTTTCAATTCTTGAAATACTGGGGGTTCAGGAAATAAAAAAATCATTGTGAAATTGTGATTTTTGCATCTTTGAAAAAATACTCTAAAAGAGTGTTGGAAGTGCATATATATTAATTGTGGAATAAGTCACATGTTATTATTTGGCTATAGTGTGATGAGTTTTAGATCTAACATGAGAGTTTTAAATAAATTATGAAACCATTTTGAGTAGTCATTTAACATGAAATGTTATGTTGAGATAAATTTCATTCTTGAAATGAAAAAGAAAAACATAAAACATGTGATGAAATTTTCCTTGTCAAGTCACATAATATGGAAATAATTATGAAATGAGATTTTGTTGGTTGTGTGAGTCATGCAACTCCTTTTTATTCAATTGTGTAAGAAAGTTGTGGTAAATAAATAAAAAAAGAAGTTTGCTAGTCTAATAAAAATATGAGTTGTGACTAACAATTTGTCTTGATATTTTGTTTGCAGCAAACTAGATGAGAAAAAAAATTGGTGTTATTTAGTGGGATGAGAAAAGAAAATAAATTTTTGTTATCTCTATTATGAAGGTTGAAGTAAAAACAATAAATAAATTAAACTTAAACTAGTGAAAAAGTGAATTGAAACACTTTATTTTGAGAAAATAATTTTTCTAATTTTGATCAAATGTGAAAGCACCAATATAGTGGTTGAATACAAAATCGTTATTATAACGGTAAATTTAGACTCATGATGAGAAAAACATAATATTGTGAGATCATATTGATCGGTTGTATACCATCAATGTCAATTGTGTTAAAACTTGTGATAATATTGCAGATTCATGAACCAAGGCCTATGCAAGATAAAGAGTCTGAAGAACATGGAGGGGGATGAAAATTGAAGCTCATAAATTCTGAATCATATATGAGGAAACGCAACTTGGGAACTAGAGATCTTATAACCAGGTTCAATGCAAAGAACAAATCATATGATTACTTGTTGTGAGACGCATTACTGTTAATTTAACCTCTTAATGAAACTCTGTATCTCGTATGAGTGGGGTGTAAAATTATAGGAGCACCCTTGACAGATTTCACTTTTGTGAATATGAAAGTAGGTCGCTTTCTATGACAATAGGATTATTCTCAGAAACACTCATGAAACCGGGATAACACAATGTCGTAACGTGTTGGCTATTAAACCTTATGTCAACACATTGATTATTGTGTGTAAGCAATATTTTTTTATTTCCGTTAAGCAGTCATAGTTCAAATATGAGACCACTACTGACTCTTGAGTAATGGTTATTGTTTTACTAAGTGAAGGTTCAAAGCATAGCACACCTTCATTATGCATAATAGTCTACCTTCAACTAACTAATGAAAAACTCTCTTATCTTAATATTAAAATGAGAGCGGGATTGTTGGTGTTACATTTTAATATTAATAAAAATTTATATTATATGTCACACTATATATCATGTTATGTCTATTGATATATATTACATTTGTGCCTCTTTACTCTAATCAATTGTGGAAGAAAGTGATCATTAGTTTTTAGTAACTTATGTAACCACCAACTCTTCATTTCATCCATTATTCTATATTTACGTGTTGTAAATTATATAACATTTGAGTCATTCATTTGACAAATTTACTATCCACTATCTCCTATTCATTGCAAGGAAGTAATCATCACTTATAAATAGTGTAGTATTCAATTGTGTTGTGATACAAGAAGAAACAAGAGAAGTAGAAGAAAATATAGAGTGAAAAAGATGAGTCGTATCATATTTAGGTTTGTGTAGTGAAAGAGAGAGTTGAGACATAGAAAATGTTCCAAGTCTTCAACTATATTCACTATACTAAAGAGATTATTATATGTTGAAGGAAGATGTTCTCTGTGGAGCTTTGGACTCTTCAACTAAGCTAGAGTTGTTTGAGTTACATTGTTGTTGTGTTATATTATCCTGGAGGGGGAAAATCAAGAGTTATAATGCGTGACCATTGTAGATTATGCCGCAGTGGGATTGAATCTCCTTAAAGATAGCGAGATATTTGTGCCTCAACCTAAAGATTTGTTTATAGATTTTTGTTCATTTTATTTCAACTATAATTTGTTGTATTTGTGGTATATTACAACATCAGTATGGACATAGGATATGAAATTTTTGTGTTGTATATTTTCTTATAAAAATGAAAATCTCATAAGTTCTAAAACTATTAAAATAGACTAATTGTTTATTCAATATTATCAAATAAATAAAAAATTATAAATCGCATAATAAATTTGTAATGACCCTCAAAGTAAAATAGGTCAAACTAGAGCTTCGCTTGTATATAATTAGTTTATTTTTAAAAAATATTCAAAAATCGTCCCAAATTTCTTTAGTTTGCTAATGCTTTATTGAAACTGATTTCTACTAAATTAATAGCTTATATTCTTCAGCTTGTTATTCATATTTAATTTAATTATTTTAGCTTGTCAAAATTAAAGGCTCGTTAAGTTAATCTATGTTGATTCATTTTGTTCTAGTTTGGGCTGAATATGACCATTATTTCAATGCTAAACCCATTTGAGACAACTCTTTGGGCATTCTTCACCTTTCTACCAGCCCAAATCCCAGTCGTCCCAATTTCCTTTTATCAATTGATATCCAGCCCACTTCTTAAAATCCAAAGCATCCCAAATACCCAACCCGCTTCAGCTGTCCAACCCAGCTACTCATTAGTTGACCCGACCTAATCTGGGTCACAAGAGAGGGTAGCGTTCCAGACTCTCTAACGTCTTCCCAGAGAAGATGATGGCAGCAGACGCCTGAACCCCACTTCAGATCCACGACGCACCTCTTTCATCCCATGCGAGCGCGCGTCGACGGAAAGCCAATGGATACAGCCATTGGATACAATGTGATTTCATGACGTGAGACGGAAAATGAAGGACAGTCATGCGTTCTGTTTCTTCTTGCTTTTATGGGGCAGATTGGTACGACGAATAGAGTGAGGTGGCGAAATCTCGAGGTGTGTTCGTCCTTGCTAAGAAATTGGACGCCCCAAATTGTTTGGCCGTTAGGCAACTGTACGATTTCGCAGGTCTCCTGCCAATAACTCTGGAGTATTTTTTCAATTTCAAATGAAAGGACTAAGGTCGGAATCCCGATCTTACCCCCCAATTCCATTTTCTGAAACCCTACTTTTTCCCCTATATAAGATCCTTTCACTGTGAAAAACGGGGGAATTTTTTGGTGAAGAAATTTCAGGAGTTGAGAGCTACAGAGAATCGAAAAGTAAAATAGTTGAAAAGAATTCTAAGGTCAGTTAGCCTTAGAAAGAAGGGTAGAAAAAAAATTGTTTAGGAAATACACATGCGAAAATATAAGGGGAAAACTTAGTCACAGAGAAGAGGATAGTGAGAAGAGAGGTCGAGGAGTTTTCTTTTGGTTTGGAATAGCAAGGAAGAACTCGTTTCGGTCGGGGCCTTTTTCTCCGTTTAGTTTTATTAATCAATCATTTGAAGTTTTTTTCTTGAGTTCGAGGTCCTTTCCATTCCCTGTTCGCAGCTCGTGTTTGCGAGTGGAAGATCGTTATTTCAAGCTCGTTATTGTCTCTGTCTCGCTGCACACCAAAAGGTAATACTCATTTCACTTCGAATGCATGTTACTCTCAGTGTGTAGCTGTTTGGACCTCGTCTATGTGAATGGTTCATATGTTGGCATTCAGAATGTTTTTGAGTCAATGTTAGCTGTTAAAAGTTATGGAATCTTATTTGAAAATCTATGTGTGTTCGTTTTTTTTTTATTTCCGTTTGTTTTCATGGATTTTAATGTTCATTTGAGCTTATATCTCTGTCCGTGCTCTTCTTGAGTTCTTGAATGTGATGTTCACGATGAGTTCTTTGTTTACTTCATTTGCGCATCTGTAAAATGTCATCTTATTTCTGTTTTCCTAATATTCCTCATAGCTTGTTACTTGCTTCTGAAGAGATTAAAAGATTTATCCCTCTGCTTTTCATTGCGTCTATTTTGGAATTTACATCTTTAGTTCTTATCAAAATTAGTATAAGTTAATTTTTATTTTATTGTTATCTTTATTATATATATATATATATATATATATATAGATATACATATATCTTTTTTTTTTCTGGTTGTCTTGCGGTACAGCTAATTCTGGGGATTCATCTCTAGTTGTTTAGATATTATTTAAGTCAAGTTTAAATGTTCGATTTCCTTTAAAATTATGGGTCCGTGTTGTTTGGTTCCGAATGGTGCATAATATTGGTCTCGATGATTTTGACATATCTTAGGATAAATCCATGCTACTCTTTTCTTGATCATCAGTTGCATGAAAATGCGCCGTAGTCCCTGTGTATTTACTCGTTTTGTACGTTTGTTCCTTTAGGATCACATGCTTGGGCCTTTCTTTTATTCATACCCTCATTTAGCTTGAAGTTTTGGGCTTATGAAGAATCTACTTATAAGATGTAATTTTCTTTATCTAAATTTCCTCGAGGCATTCTAGAGATAAGTCTATTTTAACGTCATTCGTAAGTCAAGTCTAAAATTCGCTAAATGTAGCGACTGTCCATTAGTTAAGCTAACCACGATTTGGGTTTCGTTGTATTATCTGTGAAGATATGTTATCAAGTTCAAATCGGATATACTATTCATTACTGCCATAACGTCCATAGCTTTCAAGTGTTGGAATTTGTCAAATATTTTTTTAGTAACTTACTTATTCCTAAGAGAAGATTTCAGTCAACTATTTTTTGATTTGGAAGCATGAATATGTGTTACATAGCCAATAAAATTGTTGTTGATGTATCGGTTACCGGGCCATCATTTTATTTGATTTCTTCGATTTCTTCTTTGTTGAGTTGATCAAGCTTATTTGTAAGTTTCATTATTTATGGATGGAAGCTAATTTATGTCCCTCTATTTTCATGTGACTTTGGGTGAGTTTTTGAACGCCAATCACATCCTTCTTCCATTTTGAGAAAGTCATAGAGGCTCAATATCATTCATCGAGTCAAGCCTTGAAACCGACGAATAGATTCCAAAGTTTAAAAGATTGAAGAAGTCGAAGAAGTTTGGCTTAGGAGATCTTCTATTTTCATTTTTCATTTTTATTTTGTAATGGGCCTAAGCCCTTATCGTCTTTTACTTTTCGTACTCACTTTGTATTATTATATGCTTAGTTTAGGACAGGTACGAAAGGAAGAAAATGGGTCAAGAACCCGAAAAGTCGGAATGGGTCAAAACCCAAAGCAGGTGGGTCCAAATTCCGGTCAAGGCGGACAGGAAACCCGAATTTGGACTCAATATCTCTCTCTCTCTCTCTTTTACCTATTTGCTTGTTCTTTTGTTTCTTTATTTGTTGTTAGCCTTAAGGATAGAAAATCCAAACTTTCGCAAATGCTATAATACTTTATCTACTCAAAATGATTTCGAATCCATTCTAGTAGAGCGAATAAAATTTGCAAATCAAATTAATTACTTTATTTCATAACTCTAAAACTATACTTTACCTCATATTATGCAATCTTAGCCGAATAATTTAGTTGTTGGATGACCGTAAGTTAGCGGAATGTTTTAGCTGCTGTTAAACCTTCCTAAAACATTAATAGGAATCCCCGAACCCCTTCGAATGTTTTCAAACGATTTTTTCTGTTTAAGTTATTTGAAAACATAATTTTTTTAATTTTTCCTAAAAATTAAGTGGCGACTCTTTAAAATCGAGAATTCTTCAAAAACAAATATTTTCAAAATTCCAGATAAAACATAAATGGCGACTCTGATGGGGAGTCAAAAGAGGATTCTAACCTTAAGAACTAACATTATTTGGCAATATATATAATTGTTTATCTGTTTATCGCTTTATTGAACTCACAATTCTGTCAAACGACGTTTGTTTCATTTCCACTAAAGGGAGATTCTGTGGGTTCGCAGTCGTTCGTTAACTTAAATTTTCTCGGGACACCCTGACGAGTGTAGTTGGCTACTTGATAGTCAACGATCGTTAACTGTCCTAGCCCAAGTAGTCCGCTTGGGTAACCCTTTCCACTTTAAATACAACCCACTCTTAGTCAAACTAAGATAGAGCGAAACCCAATCCCGAAAAATTGTGCATTGGCCTAAGATGACCCAACGATCGTTGACTATCATATTTGTGTGTTCTGAAAGATGTATTGCGTGTTTAAATAATTGTTGTATCGGGGGGTAGCAATTAGCTAGTTGTACGTTTTTGTAGATGTCGAATCAATTCCTCCATTTCAACATGGTCACCAAGGTGCTAGATATTCTCCGCATATGGTGGAACAAACTCAAAGAATGTTAAAAGAGAGAAATCTCGATTCACCTACGTCACTTACCTTCAATAATGGACTTCAAGGTATGGCCCACGTTTATCGAGGTTATCACTCGATTTTGGGACAATGAAAAGATGGTTTTTTGGTTTGGAGATGTCGAAATAATGCCCACGCTAGAGGAAATTAAGGATTGTCTGGACTCTATTGGGACATGTGGCAAATTAAAAAATGTCCAAATCATCACATCCTTCTTCCGGACAGGTCAACTAGTAAGGAATTGAAGCACATATTGTTGCTAGTGAATGCAAACTGGTTGGGGACCCATGATATACCACTAATGAGATTTTTTGAGAGATGGGGGCATGACAACTATTTCAGACTGTTTCCGAATGAATTCCACAATCATAGTACCTGGAGGAATACTCAGACTATCGCTTTCTCTGCATGCCTTTTAGGAACTATGGTGTTCCCTAAGGATGAAGGAAAGAAAATCGACACCCAGGTTGTGATGATAGTGAACGCCATGTTCAGAGGAATTGGTAGAAAACCGGAAGAAAAGAAGTACTGTAGTTTGGCCCCGATTATTTTGGCCGACATTTATCGATCCTTAAGTCTGTATAAAAATGGGTTCCAATTTTCCAAGGTTGCAACATTCTACTACAATGGTGGTTGATTGAGCATCTCTGTAAAAGGGAAGACGCCCATCCATAGGAGATGGCTAAACCGAGCTAGACGAGTCCCTTTGATAATTATGAATTTTATCTAAGTGTCCGCAGATTTCCAATTCACACCACCAGGGATGCGTGGGCGTGGGTATTTTATGATCTGAAAGAAGGAGACATACAGTGGATGTTACCGAACTTCAAGTCCGAGAGGATAGCGGCACAAGGGGCCAAACATCCATTTTTAGTCCTCCCTGGCATCAGAGGATTGTGGCCCTACAACCCGACAAGAGTGATGCGACAATTCGGTAGAACACAAATCATACCCGCCCAAGGGGATACTAGCTCTTTTGTTGTCGATTACAATGAGAACGGCTAAATACCTTTCTCTAAGATTATCCTCAAGGAATGGGCCGGACGTGTCAATATGAAGTGGCATATGACCGAAAGCAGGTATGAAGTTGGGTATGTCGATGAATACAAGATGTGGTTGCAGAATGATCTGCATGGTGTATTGAATTCGATACCATGTACAGGTCAAGAAATTGAAGACATACAGACAAGGCTTCGGATCCATGCATACCACTTTCAGCAAGAATGGGACCGAAGGGAGCAAGAATTTCAGCAGAAGGAGCAAGAATTCCAGAATAGAGAAAAAGAATTTCAACAAAGGGAGAGAGAGTACAAATTTCAAGAGTTGGAAAGTCAGAGGGTTTTAGCTGAGACATCACAAGAACTAGCAGACACAAGGGCTTGTCTGATGCGTTTGGACACGATTCTAGAAGAGCAGATGAACACTTTACGAGCTGTATCAACATCTTCCAAAGTTGTGCTCGCTGAGCCGTACGTGTTCACCAGCAAGTTCATCATCCGCGAAGAAGTAGAGAAGGCCAGAAGAGGAGCTAAACCATCAACCTTTTGACTCCCCTCCGTGGGATTGTTTTTCTATATGTATTCGCATAACAGCCCCTTCCCTAAATGTACCCTGTTTGATTTTAAATGTAATGAACGCCATGATATTTAGTGAAATATGTGTTATGTTGCTATGAATGAGGATATCATAGACCCATTCTTATCCTTATATTTCTAAAGAATATACAAAAGCCACAGTTACAAAATGTCCGCCCAAAGTTTCCAAGTCTTAAGTTTCTCACTCAAAAGACCTCCTCCTATACCACAAATCCTAAAACATCGTTCTGCCGTTTCAGGAAAGCCAAAATTACCACTATGGTCAAGGGTAAGAACATCCAGATGGAACTCACTGAATAAGAACTACAGGGGAAGATCGAACGGATCACTCAGGAAATTCAAGAAGCCAAGGAAGCAGCGCTCAGAGTCGACATAGCCACCACGATTTACAAAGACGCAACCACGACGTTGGATGAGGATCTGGCATCACAGATGAAAAGAAAGAAAGATGTTGAGATGGAGACAGACAGTTTGAGAGAGAAGTTGGACACACTTTGGTTGAAAGTGCAAGAAATAGAAGCTAGAGAGGCGATGATAGATTCGGAGACTGCCGCTCTGTTAGCTAAAAGTGGGTTATTTGACAAGGAACTAACTGGCAGTCCACAGCAACCTGGCGGGCGGAAAAGACCCCGCCTATGGGCAAGGAAAAGCCAATAATGGTCTCAATAACGCTCACCCTGAAGTGACTAAGGAGGAGGATGGCGAGGAAATCGTCTACAAGACTCCATTCCTAGGTAGTCTTAAAGGAGGAGAGTAATGCTGCAACAAGAAGGAAAATGACTAACGTGTCGTCATCATTTCATCTTTTAAAAGAAGACTTTACTGTTGCATTTCAATTTCCTTGTAATCTCAGTGAATGAATGAGTGAAAATTATTTCCTTGTATTCGAACTACGTTGGGCCTGAATTCTCCTTGTGAGATACGTAGGCAGCCTTCCTAGGCCCGGCCCCTATCTTTAAATTTTTTCATCTCGCCCTCCATGTTACGAGAAAATACGAAGATCAGCTCAACAAACGTCAACAGCAGCTGCAAGAAGACCGTAGCTCAACATGATTTAGCTTTCCTGAGATAGTGTCAAAACTAAAACAAGCCAACTCCTGCTTGTTAAAAAAATGTTTTTTCATCCTCACTCGTGGGTTGAAGATATTCTCAAAAAAAGCAACTTGTGTGTTTATCTGCTCTCTGTATGATGTTATGCATTTTGTACTTTGAATCTGCAGTGACAAATCAACCTTTGAGTTGTTTTCCTTCTCAGTTACTTTGAAACTGATCTGTGTCGATTTAAAGCTGGCAGATCATCCTTATATCACCAGATCAAAAGGTCCTGCAGATTCCTTCCCTAGACAAAGCTCAAACAGAGGAAAGGCAGTTATGGGAGATAACAATGAAGAAGTGAGTCTTACTGATGTTGTGGTGGCCCAACCCACCGTAGCAGAACAGAATGAGTTGATTATGCAGCTGATGCAACAGGTTGCAGAAATGAGAGTGGAAATGCAATGGAGACAGGATCTGCCTTCACCTGGATTTGCTCCTAATACTGCTGATGGAAGGCCTCCAATCTACTTCCCTTCCTCAAATATGGATCCAACTCAGAATCAGCCTTCTACACCTGTTCATAATCCTTCGGTCATAGATCTAACTACCAACAATCCCCAATATGCTTCCGCATCCTACAAAACTCCATATCCTTTTCATAACAACCATCCCCAAATGCCACCCCATCCTGAAAATACGCACCATCAAACCGCCCCACCGCCACAAAATCAAAACCAAAACAAAAACCAAAATGCTTTCAACCCCCAAACACCCCATCACCACTTAAATAAGAACACCTATCCTCAGGCCTACCCACAGAACTACCAAACCGCCGAAAACGTTCCAAGTCCTTCTATAGCTCCACCCCTACCAAAGAGATCCACCTTCCAAGTTCCCGTTCCTGCCGAGCACGAGGTGCACGGTTCTAAGTTTGACCATGATGAAGATCAGGAAAAGGAATGGAGGGCAAAGGAGTATGCAAAGATCGATATAAAAGAGGAAATCAAAAAGGCCATGAAAGAGCTACAGTGCATCACCGACATCACTGGACTCAGTTACGAGGACTTATGCATCCACCCAGATTTGGACCTTCCAGAAGGGTTCAAGATTCGGAAGTTTGACACCTTCAGAGGAGTAGGCAACCCCATGGCTCATTTAAGAGCCTATTGTGACTAGCTCGTGGGAGTTGGCAGGGATGAGGCCTTGTTGATGCGTCTTTTCAGCCGAAGCCTGTATGGGGAGGCCCTCGAATGGTTTACCTCACATGAAACCAGGCAATGGCCTAGTTGGAATGCGTTAGCCAAAGATTTTATCGACCGATTTTCCTACAACATCAAAATATTTACCGATCGGTATTCTCTAGAGAAAATGAAGCAAAAGCCAACTAAAGCTATAGGGAATTCGCCTATAGGTGGAGGAAAGAAGCGGCAAGGATAAGGCCACCCATGACCGAGAAGGAGATCGTTGAAGTGTTTGTGCGGATGCAATAGCCGGAATACTACGATAGAATCATGTTGCTTGTTGAAGAAAAGTTCGCCGACATAGTTAAGATTGGTGAGACTATCGAGGACGATTTAAAATCGGAGAAGATAGCCCGTGTAGCCGCATCACCTGGATCTTCAGGGCTGCTGAAGAACAAAAGAGAAGAAGTTGTTGTTGTCTCATATGAGGGAAGAAAAACCCCCAGAAGCTCGTCGTATTCCCAAGGTCGTTCCAGGCCTTCCCCAAAATCCCACCAAGCTTACTACCCGCAATCCAGTCATCCCAATAACCATAATACTACCCCCACTTATCCAAATGCCCAAGTTCCGCTGTACCAAAGTCCACCCCTTAATCTCAAAAAATTTTCCCCCATGTACACAAATTACCCTCAACCTTACAAAATTACATCTCCCTATCAGAGAATTGCTCCCAACTGTGCCAATGTAAAGTCGAGCTACCGAGCATCCCATCCTATTTATCAAGTCCAAGATCCGTTATACCAAAATCCCCTTCAGAATTACCAAACTCCATCGCCAAATTACCAAACAAACCCATATCATTGAAGCCAAGCTCCCCGTACAAATGCCAGAAATTATCAACATGCGTCTCCTCCCCAACAAGGCAATTATGATCCTCCCCGACCCAGGTTTGAGAAGAGGCCTTCAAGGAACTTTGCTGCACTTGCTGAAAGCCGGACCAGACTGTATGAGAGACTTGACGCAGCTGGCTACATCCACCCTATGGGGCCCAAACCCGTGGATGTTAATTCAAAGTTCCACAAGCTCGATCAAAGGTGTGCTTATCATTCCAACAGTGTTGGACATGATACGGAAGATTGTATCAACCTCAAGCACAAAATTCATCTCATTGATTAGGAGGTAGTCTCTCTCTAACCGGCGGCGCCAAATGTCAACACCAACCTGTTGCCGAATAATGGAGGCTGCAATGTCAATATGATCGAGACAGATGAAGAATGGTATGGGATGAAGATGATTACTCCCATCATTCACGATGATTTGGAAAGGGTTGTCGCTTCTTTAAGCATCAAAGAAAAGAGAGAGTTTGTGATTTTGACACCTACAAAGGTTGTTGCCTTGGTGCCTTCAGAAACTCTCGTCAAGCCTAAGTTTGTCATTGAAACTGCTGCGTCTCAAGGCATGACCAGGTCTGGAAGGTCTTACACTAATGACGAGCTTACTCTCGGAGGACAGAAGAAGGACCAGTCTAAGAGGCCGATAAGCGAAGGAGAAGTGGAAGAATTCTGGAAAATGATGCAACCAAAGGATTATTCCATCGTCAAACATTTAGAGAAGACACCGGCTCAAATTTCTGTATAGGCCTTGCTGATGAGCTCTCAGTCCCACAGGAAGGACTTAATGAAAGCTCTCGATGATACATACGTACCCTCAGGTACAAGTAGTGATTACGTGGCAGCCATGATTCATCAGGTTATTTGAGGGCACCGAATCAGCTTTTGAGATGATGAGCTGCCAGTTGAAGGAAGATCACATAAGAAAGCGCTGCACATCAACGTGATATGCTGTGAAAATGTTGTCAACCATATCTTAGTAGATGACAAATCTAGTCTGAATATCTGCCCGTTGTCGACATTGAGGCAGCTAGGGTTTGACCTTGGGAAACTAGAGCAAAACAAGGTCGACGTGAGAGCTTTTGATGAGGTACAAAGAGACGCATTGCGGGCAGTGAATTTGACCCTTCAAATGGGCCACGCAGAGTTCAGCGCGCAATTTTAAGTATTGGATATAGATACCAGTTACAACATTCTTTTGGGAAGGTCGTTCATCCATATGGCGGGAGCTGTCCCCTCTACTCTCCATCAAATGATGAAGCTTGTGAGGAAGAACGAAGAGTTGGTTATTTATGGAGAGGGAAGTCACCTCGGGAGTAAGGTTCCGATAATTTATGAGATTTCGCGAGGTACAGACTTTTACACGGTGGAGTTGGTGAATTCCATCGGTGACGACTTGGCCCCACAGACCCCCATGCCTGCCGTATACAAGATGATAGCCATTGTGATGTTGCAGAACGGTTTTGATCTAGGGTTCGGATTGGGAAGATAGTCACAGGGAATTATTGAGCCTGTTCCGGTCCTTGTTAAAGGATCTAGATATTGTTTGGGGTACATCCCCACAGATGACGACATGAAAGTAAAGAAGGAAAATGATCAAGCCTTAAGTAGGTCGATTCCACATCTGTATCAATCCTTTCCAATCCGGGAGTATGCCAAGCATGAAGACATTAGGGAATGAATCTGTGGCCTCTTCGAGGAGATCAATGTTGTTGTCGAGGAGGAGGTCGAGCTGACTGGTATTCGCGATGCTGAACCGGGGGAGGTGATGCAGAACTGGACCTCAGCGCCGATCCTGTTACCCCGAACTCTTCGGTAGAAAGGCGTCATTTCATGTATTAAAATCGGTGGTTGTCTAGAGGAGGCCCGAGACCCACCATTTTGCATTTTTCTTAGCCGTTCAAACTATCAAATTTTTGTTGTGATGTTCAAAAAGGCAATACGGCCCCAGGCCATGGCCAAAGTTTGCATTGTTTTTAAATGAAAGCCTCTTTGTTTTAACTTTATTTATTTAATCATTTGTTATGCCTTGCACTTCTTATTTTGTCTGTTTATGATAACAGTAACATAAGTAATAGACCTGCCAATGTCATGTCATGTCACAAGCTAAATGAACAAAATGAGGTAGGTGACGATGAAGTTGACAATCATGAAGAAGAAAGTGTGGAGCCAGATTATGTCGCCGAAAAATTTTGGGAGATTCGGAATTTGTTAAAGAGGTTAAGATCAGTACCCACCTAAATGAAGCCCATAAAGAGGACCTAGTTCATTTGCTTGTTAAATATAGTGATGTGTTCGTTTGGGAAGTTGGTGACATGCAAGGGTTGAGTACCGATGTCGTATCTCATAAGCTGCCGATTAACCCAGGTTTTGAACAGGTGAAGCAAAAAACTTAAAAATTCAAGCCTGAATTGAGTTTGAAGATTAAGGAAGAGATCACCAAGCAAGTATAGTCCCTATCGGTTGAAGTGACACAATTTCCAACCTGGCTGACCAATGTTGTTCCGGTCACCAAGAAAGACGGGAAAATTAGGATTTGTGTTGACTATAGAGATCTCTAAAAATCTATCCGTAAGGATAATTTTCCAGTGCCGAATATTCATATTTTAATTGACAACTGTGCTAGGAATGAGATGCAGTCGTTTGTAAACTGTTACGCAGGCTATCACCAAATTCTGATGGATGAGAAAGACACAGAAAAGACGGCTTTCATTACACCGTGGGGTGTATATCACTATAGGGTGATGTCATTCGACCTCAAGAATGCGGGTGCCACCTACATGAGAGCTATGATGACTATTTTTCACGACAAATTCATAAAGATATTGAAGTATACGTGGATGACATCATAATCAAATCCCACGAGATTTCGGATCACTTGACACATCTAAAGAAATTCTTTGATCATCTGCGTCGTTACAACTTGAAGTTAAATCCCTCCAAATGCGCTTTTGGTGTTCTAGTCGGGAAGTTGTTGGGATTTATAGTCAGCAAATGGGGTATTGAGCTCGATCCTTCTAAGATTAAAGCAATACAAGAATTACTCCGCCAAAGACGAGAAAAGAGGTGATGAGTTTCTTAGGGAGGTTAAATTACATCAGCCGATTTATAGCTCAATCAACAGTGGTGTGTGAGCCTATTTTCAAGCTGCTGAAGAAAGACGCCCCGACTAAGTGGATTGAAGAGTGTCAGATTGCTTTTGATGCTATCAAGAACTATTTGTCCAACCCACCAGTATTGGTTCCCCCGCGAGAGGGAAGTCCTTTGTTGATGTACTTGGCGGTCTCAGATAGTGCATTCGGATGCGTACTTGATCAACACAACGAGACGGGAAAGAAGGAAAGGGCTATCTATTATATAAGCAAGAAGTTTACTCCATACGAGTCTCGTTACACTCTGTTTGAGAGAACGTGTTGTGCTTTGACGTGGCTTGACCAGAAGTTGAGACATTATTTATCTTCGTATAGTACATATCGCATTTCCAGAATGGATCCATTGAAGTATATTTTCCAGTAAGCGATGCCGACCGGAAAGTTAGCTAAATGGAAAATGTTGTTGAGTGAGTTTGGTATTGTGTATGTGACTTAGAAGGAAATAAAGGCACAGGCTTTGGCTGATCATCTTGCATAAAATCCCGTTGATGAAGAGTATGAACCACTTAAGACATACTTTCACGATGAAGAAATATCGTTTGTGGGTGAGGATATTTCTGAAGCATATCCAGGTTGGAGATTATTCTTTGACGGAGTGGCAAATCATCAAGTTAAAGGTATTGGAGCAGTCTTAGTGTCAGAATCTGCCCATGGTAGCTAAGCTCCGATTTAATTGCACAAACAATATGGCTGAATAAGAAGCTTGTATTCTTAGTTTGAAAATGGCCATCGACATGAATGTCTACGAGCTGTTGTGTTATTAGAGACTCAGATCTTTTGATTCATCAATTTCAAGGAGAATGGGCTGTGAAGAACCAAAAGATTATTCCATACGTATAGTATGTGCAGAAATTATGAAAAAAGTTTCGTAAGATCGAGTTCAGACAGACTCCGAGAATACAGAATGAATTAGCCGATGCTCTGGCCACCATTGCTTCGATGATTAAACATTCGGACAGATATTACATTGATTCTCTAGATATAGAGTTGAAAGAACATCAGTCCATTGCTCCCATGTTGAAGCAGAATCGGACGGTTTACCTTAGTATTTTTATATAAAGAAGTATATGGAGTCTTGAACTTATTCTAAAGATGCTATGTCCAACCAGAAGAAGTCGATACGTTGTGTGGCTCTTAATTTCTTTTTGAGTGGGGAGATCCTGTATAGAAGGACTCCCGATTTGGGTCTTCTAAGATGCGTTGATGCCGTCGAAGCTGCGAGGCTTATTGAAAAAATACATGGTGGAGTCTGTGATACGCATATGAACGAGCTCACTTTGGCAAGAAAGATCCTACGAGACGGATATTTTTTTATTACTATGGAGAATGATTGTTCCAAGTTTTTGCAAAAATGCCATAAATGTCAAGTGCATGATAATTTGATTAGAGTACCACCTCACGAACTTAATGCTATGAGTTCACCATGGCCATTTGTAGCTTGGGGAATGGATGTCATCGGTCCGATAGAGCCAGCAGCTTCTAATGGACACATATTCATTTTGGTTGCCATTGATTATTTCACCAAGTGGGTGGAAGCAACTTCTTACAAGTCGGTAACCAAGAAAGTGGTGGCTGATTTTGTTCGCAACAATATGATATGTAGATTTCGTGTGCCAGAATCCATCATTACTGATAATGGGGCAAATCTCAACAGTCACTTGATGAGAGAGATATGTGAGCAATTTAAGATTACACATCGAAATTCAACTGCTTATCGTCCCCAAATTGAACAGAGCTGTAGAGGCCGCCAATAAGAATATCAAAAAGATTTTGAGGAAAATGATTGACAAACATCGAGGTTTTCATGAAATGTTGCCATATGCTTTACTGGGTTATTGAACGACGGTCAAAACGTCGACTTGTGCTACTCCATACTTGCTAGTATATGGAACAGAGGAAGTCATACCTGCTGAAGTTGAGATACCGTCATTGAGAAACATTCAAAAAGCTGAGTTAAGTAATGATGAATGGGTCAGCAAGCGGATTGATCAACTAAGTTTGATCGATGAGAAAAGAATGGTTGTCGTCTACCATGGCCAGTTGTATAGACAGAGAATGACTCGTGACTTTCACAAGAGAGTAAGAGCCAGAAATTTTGAGGTTGGTCAGTTGGTTCTTAAGCGTATTTTTCCTCATCAAGACGAGGACAAAGGAATGTTCGCACTGAACTGGCAAGGACCTTACAAGGTTCGCCAAGTATTATATGGAGGTGCTTTTGTCTTGTCGGAGATGGATGGCACTGTATGGCAAAAACCTATCAACTCAGATGCTGTCAAGAGATACTACGTGTGAGGCTTCGGTTTGCATTTATGTTATTTACTTATAGTCGTTCTGTTTGCTTGTATTTGTCTTGCTTTAAATTTTATCCCTTTGTAATGAACTACGTTCGACCTGAATTCTCAAGAAGGAGATACGTAGGCGGCCTATGTCGGCCTCGGTCACCCCTCCCCCCTTTATCCCCTTTAATTATTTCTTTGTATTTGAACTACGTTCGACCTGAATTCTCAAGAAAGAGATACGTAGGCGACCTATGACGGCCTCGGTCGGTTTCTTTGTAAATTTCTCTTTTGTTAACCTTTAAGGGGAACTACGTTTGACCTCATTCCTGCCTCAACGGGATACGTAGGCGCCTCAAGGGTTCGTCCATATCTCCCGTAAGATTTCTATTCCTCTTTACAATAGAACTGGGACAGAATTTTTGAGAGGGACTCAAAAATTCTCCAGAAGAAGATTCCTCCTCATCAAGTAAAACTAAAGATATTTCGAGATCTGCAATTGGGAAAGAATTTTTGAGAAGATCTAAAAAATTCCGCGATCTGTTCAATTACAGTGGAAAGATAAGCAAGACAGTTAACTGGGACAAAAATATTGAGGATGGACTCAAAATTTCATTATGGGTTTTATCTACAAGTCCGAAGTGACTCTGAAACTCACCAGCGAATGATTAGATAGGCCTCCAAGCATCAGACCAAAAGAAGTTTGTTAAGCCTGATATGACATGACTTGGCAGTGATCTATCTCAGATACTATTTATTGAAAGTTTATTTTTCTAAAAGATTTTCCTTTATGTTTCACTTGTCTTGGCATGAAATATTTTGTCTTATCTATCAAGAGTCGGGAGATTGGGAAATCAACCTGAGATAGCAGGAGCGGGAGCAGACAACTAGAGAAATCGACACAGATCAGTACGCTTTTAAAACTAACAATTTTTCTGTGGATGCAGGTTTATAGATTTGCTTTGAAATCGGCAAATTCTTCCGATGAATGAATACGGAGAGCTCCAAAGAGGAGAAAACTACCCCAAAATCAATAGTTTTCCTAGAAGCGAAAGGCATTTTATATCACTTATGTCGAAGGCTTGGGAATATGAATTGTTTATTTCAATCAATTTTCAACAACATGAAATTTATAAAGAACGTCTAGCTATATTCAAAGGTGAATCAAGCGAAATAAGAAGATTTTGTACCTTACAGAAATTATGCATCGTGGGAAGATTTCATTCCTCGCAGAAATTATGCATCGCGAGAAGATTACATACCTTATAGAAATTATGCATCGCGAGAAGATTTCATACCTCGCTGAAAATTATGCATCGTGAGAAGATTTAATACCTCACAGAAATTATGCATCGCGGGAAGATTTCATACCTCACAGAAATTATGCATCGCGAGAAGATTTCATACCTTGCAGAAAATTATGCATCGTGAGAAGATTTCATACATCACAAAAAATATGCATCGCGGGAAGATTTCATATCTCGCAGAAATTATGCATCGTGAGAAAATTTCATACCTCACAGAAATTATGCATCGTGAGAAGATTTCATACCTCACAGAAATTATGCATCGCGAGAATATTTCATACCTCGCAGAAACTTATGCGTCACGGGAAGATATCCGAAGAGAATTATTTATCCGTTGGCGTCAATCGCATTTTTATCAAAGTAAACAACATGGAGAATACATCAACATCAAGAGAAGCGTAAACACTGCATCATCGCTCATCTGTGTTGGCATCAGCTTGAAGCATGCATTGACATCAAAAGAAATATCAGCATCACATCAGCAGTTATTTATTTCGACATCAAGTGAAGAGTGCATTGAAGATTATATTGCAAACACAAGGCATAAGATTTATTTGCTTCACGATAGACCAGTCGAGTTGACGTCGCATATCGAGGAGAACAGTGGAGTGTCGGCATTGTAAAAGACACTATCTCCCATTCTAATTGCATTTTTTAGCTGACGAGTTTTTATCTCAGTATTTGTCGAGAGCATCCGAAAGGATGAATTCTCCAAAAACCACAGGTGCGGACAACGTCAAAGGGACGCAGCACAACGTGGAACTTTTTCTTAGCTGCAAACTGGCACACAATTCAGAGAGGAATGTCAAACACTTAGGACACTAGCAGAGGAACGACTCCACCACAATCAAACCACACCCCTATCATAAGGCATGTGGGTTCTTCTTTAGTTTTGTCAGTTTCAGTCTCGCATCCGGAAATCATGATTTACCGGAAGCAAGTTTCGAATATAAGTGACAGTGCACCACATTCATGGGTAAGAGGTTACAAGCCTCCTTTTCATGCTCGTTTAATTCGTCACTTATCCAAAACCCAAAGGTTATCTGGTACAATAGATTCCCTTTCCAACCGATCGAGTCAAACTATAAGTGTCCTGATTTCTCATATAGCCCGAGATATGTAGGAAACCTAATTTCGGGGTTCGGCCATAATTCCTAAAGTCCATACCAATCCTTTTCTCAAAAATGAATATGTGGTCGGTCAAAATTGGATTAGTTAACTTCTTTTTCCTCGAATTTCTCGCATCAAACCAAGTAAATGAGGGAAAGTTGTTGACACCCAATTTTGACCCTCGACGACATGAATTAATTAGCGAGTTTCTTAATTTCCAAACCAGTTGGAATAGCCATTTTATAAGATTCAAGTGTTTTCTCGAATCATTTTTAAAATGACATTGGACAACTTTCATGGTTTTAAAGCGATACATATTTTATAGGTTTTGTATATAATTAGTTATTTTTGAAAAATATTCAAAAATCGTCCCAAATTTCTTTAGTTTGCTAATGCTTTATCGAAATTGATTTCTACTTAATTAATAACTTATATTCTTCATCTTGTTATTCATATTTAAGGTAATTATTTTAGCTTGTCAAAACTAAAGGCTCGTTAAGTAATCTATGTTGATTCATTTTGTTATAGTATGGGCTGAATTTGACCATTATTTCAATACTAAACCCATTTAAGACTACTGTTTGGGCCTTCTTCAGCTTTTTGCCAGTCCAAATCCCAGTCGCCCCAATTTCCTTTTATCAATTGATATCCAGCACACTTCTTAAAATCCAAAGCATCCCAAATACCCAATCCACTTCAGCTCTTCAGTCAAGAGACTCATTAGTTGACCCGACCCAATCTGGGTCACAAGAGAGGGAAGCGTTCCGTACGCTGTAACGTCTTTCCAAAGAAGATGACAGCAGCATACGCGTGAACCCCACTTTAGATCCCCGACGCACCTCTTTCATCCCACCCGAGCGCGCGTCGATGAAAAGCCATTCGGATACACTGTGATTTCAAGGCGTGAGATGAAAGATGAAGGACTGTCAAGCGTTCTGTTTGTTCTTGCTTTTCTGGTGCAGATTGGTACGACTAGCAGAGTGAGGTGGCGAAATCTCGTGGTGTGTTCATCCTTGCCAAGAAATTCGACGCCCTAGATTGTTTGGCTGTTAGGGAACTGTACGATTTTGCGCATAGTCTCTAGCCAATAACTCTGGAGAATTTTTTCAATTTCAAATGAAAGGACTAAGGTCGGAATCCCGATCTTACCCCCCAATATCATTTTCCGAAACCCTAGTTTTTCCCCTATATAAGATCCTTTCACTGTGAAAAAACGGGGGAATTTTTTGGTGAAGAAATATCTTGAGTGGAGAGCTACAGAGAATCGAAAAGAAAAATAGTTGAAAAGAATTCTAAGGCCAGTTAGCCTTAGAAAGAAGGGTTGAAAAAAATTGTTTAGGAAATATACATGCGAAAATATAAGGGGAAAACTTAGTCACAGAGAAGAGGATAGTGAGAAGAGAGGTCGAGGAGTTTTCTTTTGGTTTGGAATAGCAAGGAAGAACTCATTTCGGTCGGGGCCTTTTTCTCCGTTTAGTTTTATTAATCAATCCTTTGAAGTTTTTCTCTTGAGTTCGAGGTCCTTTCCATTCCCTGTTCGCAGATCGTGTTGGCGAGTGGAAGATCGTCATTTCAAGCTCGTTATTGTCTATGTCTCGTTGCACACCAAAAGGTAATACTCATTTCACTACGAATACATGTTACTCTCAGTGTGTAGCCATTAGGACCTCTTCTATGCGAATGGTTCATATGTTTGTATTCACAATGTCTTTGAGTCAATGTTAGCTGTTAAAAGTGATGGAATCTGTCTGAAAATCTATGTGTGTTCGTTTTTATTTTTTTGTTTTTTTCGTTTGTTTTCATGGATTTTAATGTTCATTTGAGCTTATATCTTTGTCCATGCTCTTCTTGAGTTCTTGAATGTTATGTTCACCATGAGTTCTTTGTTTACTTCATTTGCTCATCTGTAAAATGTCATCTTATTTCTGTTATCCTAATATTCCTCATAGCTTGTATATATCTTCTTTTTTTTTCATTTCTGGTTGTCTTGCGGTACAGCTAATTCTGGGGTTTCATCGCTAGTTGTTTAGATATTATTTAAGTCAAGTTTAAATGTTCGATTTCCTTTAAAATTATGGGTCGTCCCTGTTGTTTGGTTCCGAATGGTGCATAATATTGGTCTCGATGATTTTTACATATCTTAGGATAAATCCATTCTACTCTTTTCTTGATCATCAGTTGCAGGAAATGCTCCATAGTCCCTGTATATTTACTCGTTTTGAACGTTTGTTCCTTTAGGATGACATGCTTGGGCCTTTCTTTTATTCATACCCTCATTTTGCTTAAAGTTTTGGCTTATGAAGAATCTACCATTTGCTATTGAGCTTATAACATGTGATTTTCTTGATCTAAATTTCCTCGAGGCACTCTAGAGATAAGTTTATTTTAACGTCATTCGTAAGTCAAGTCAAAAATTTTCTAAATGTAGGACTCTCCATTAGTTAACCTAACCATGATTTGGGTTTCGTTGTATTATCTGGGAAGATATGTTATCAAGTTCAAATCAGATATACTATTCATTAAGGCCATGACGTCCATAGCTTTCAAGTGTTGGAATTTGTCAAAAAAAATTTAGTAACTTACTTATGCCTAAGAGAAGATTTCAGTCGACTAGTTTTTGATTTGGAAGCATGAATATGTGTTACATAGCCAATAAAATTGTTGTTGATGTATCGGTTACCGTGCCATCATTTTATTTGATTTCTTTGATTTCTTCTTTGTCGAGTTGATCAAGCTTATTTGTAAGTTTCATTATTTATGGATGGAAGCTAATTTATGTCCCTTTATTTTCATGTGACTTCGGGTGAGTTCTTGAACGCCAATTACATCCTTCTTGCATTTCGAGAAATTCATAGAAGCTCAATATCATTCATCGAGTCAAGCCTTGAAACCGACGAATAGATTCCAAAGTTTAAAAGATTGAAGAAGTCGAAGAAGTTTGGCATAGGAGATCTTCTATTTTCATTTTGCATTTTTATTTTGTAATGAGCCTAAGCCCTTATCGTCTTTTACTTTTAGTACTCACTTTGTATTATTATATGCTTAGTTTAGGACAGGTACGAAAGGAAGAAAATGAATCAAGAACCCGAAATGTCGGAATGGGTCAAAACACAAAGCAGGTGGGTCCAAATTCCGGTCAAGGCTGACAGGAAACCCGAATTTGGACCCAATATCTCTCTCTCTCTCTTTTACCAATTTGCTTGTTGTTTTGTTTCTTTATTTGCTGTTAGCCTTAAGGATAGAAAATCCGAACCTCCGCAAACGCCATAATGCTTTATCCACTCAAAATGATTTCAAATCCATTCTAGTAGAGCGAATAAAACTTGCAAATCAAATTAATTAATTTTTTTCATAACTCTAAAACTATACTTTACCTCAAATTATGCAATCTTAGCCGAATAATTTAGTTGTTGGATAACCGTATGTTAGCGGAATGTTTTAGGTGTTGTTAAACCTTCTTAAAACATTAATAGGAATCGCCGAACCCCTTCGAATGTTTTCAAACGATTTTTCTGTTTAAGTTATTTGAAAAAATAATTTTTTTAATTTTTCCTAAAAAAATTAAGTGGCGACTCTTTAAAATCAAGAATTCTTCAAAAACAAATATTTTCCAAATTCCGGATAAAACAAACATCCTAAAATGCAACCTGTTAGAGGTGAGAAATTCTGGAAAATTGATCTTTCTCAAGCTATGCAACCACCACAAATTCATAAATTGGTTGGTAGACCAAAATTAAAGAGAGTAAGGGAAAAATATGAGGCAAGAAAAAGGGAAGGATTATGGTCGAAAAGTAGAAAAGGATTGCAAATGACATGTGGAAATTGCAGTGTTGTAGGTCATAATCGAAGAAGATGTCCTCTAGTAAGTCATGTTTTATCAATTTATAATTACTTCCAATGTATAAATATTTATCTTACACTTTGACAAATTTTACAGCTTCAAGAAGGAAGACAAGTTCTCCCAGATGAACCAATCTTTATGCAAACTCCTAAATTTGTTGCAGCTTCCAGTCGAAAAACAAGCCATCAATCAAGTGAAGAATTCAATGAAGCTGCTGGTCCTTTAAAATCAAAGAGAAAAAATGTTTCAAAGGACAAAGTTGATGCACTCCCAAAGAGGTCTAAAAACGATGGAAGAGAAAAAGTTGTTGCACCTTCGATTGCAATTGTTGATGAGGATGAAGTTGAAGATGATATTGAATCTGAGGATGAGGATACAGTCCTTGCACCTAGAGATATCTGAAGAAAAAACTAGAATTCAAATGAAGAAGATGCTACAACAACCAATTGGTTCAAGAAAGATTAGTTTTAAGGGTGATGAAAATGGTGTCGTTGTCCTTACTAATTTACCATACTCACCAAAAAATCTAACTTGGAAAGGCAAAGCATGTGTGACCTCAAATCTGTTGAAAAAAGACATGGAGAAAAAGATTGGCAAGCTTAAGGCAAAGAGGGGCAAGCATTAGAAAGTAGTTGCTAAATATTGATTTAAAGTTTTTGTTTAGTATGTAATGGCACAGTAGAACTTCTTAAACTGCTATTTTTGGAGGGGCAAGCATTACAAATTAGTTTGATAATGTTTTGTGGGCTGACAATATTTTGTGACTTGAAAATTTTATGAATGCATTCTATTATTTGGTGGTTTCGTGGAACTGTTGAAATTTTGTGGTAGTGGAACTGTTGCAGTTTCGTGATCTGTGGAACTGATGAGCAGACCATAGTAATTGTTTCAAAGATGCTTCACTCAATTATTTTCTTTTCAGGTCCAACATTTGAGTTGGAAACACTCGTTGATGGCTGGCTTCAAGCTCCATTACTCTTGGTGTTATGATTTTTAATTGTTAGTGAGTTTGAGTATTTCTTAGTTTATTTTTTTTACTAGGGTGTTGATCAACGGAGAGATTCTGATTGTAATTGCGAATGTAGATTTGTACAGGAGTCCTAATTTGATCTACTGATCATAAAAAGAGTGTAAAATACCTACGTTATATATAGATTGGCTGTTGATTATGTGCTTCTACCATCATTTCATCTGTCACAAAACTTTAATGACCAAGAAGAGCCTGCTTTCAGTTTTGGCTTCATTTAATTCTATAAAATGGACCTGCAATGCTAATTTCATCGATCTAGCTAAAGCTTAATTCACATTATCAACGGGCTTGTAGCTGATGACACTCAGCAGTAATTTGAGTTATAACATGTTTTGCCAAACCAATCTTTGATTCCTCACAGTTTTCGTGTGTGGGTTGAAAGCAAAAAATGAGAGCAAGGCAAAACAATTTAGCCTCTGAATAGCACAACCCATAAGAGGGAAAATTATTCCTAAAACTTACTCATATATACAGAAGAAAACACATTGTAATATCAAATATCAAGAAAATATAATCAAGATTAGAAAAATATACTGATTGATGACTAAAACTGGAGTCATAGCTGAGCCCAAGTGCCAGAAATTTATAAATTTCTACTGATTTACTAGTATTAGCTAGTAGGTTTTCTTGTAGTCTTTTTTATCTTCCTCTGGTTTGGGTTATCAGCAGCTTATAGTGAAAGTCACAAGTGTATAGTGAAATTCATATCTTTCACCTTTGAACAGAGGAAGCAACAATCATTGGCTTACTGACAAATTGATGAGAAAGCAACAATCAATGCTTACTGCCTAATTGAAGTAGTAGACATAACAATCAAAACGAATGCAACTTTGCCAGAAAATGCACACACCAATATATCATTAGTAGACATAACAATATTGCATAATTCTTCATTACTAGACACAACAACAACCAACATCATCTTCACAAATAATCAAAATAAAATGCAGCTTATCGAGCTGCAAAATTTCATGATTATAATAACCAAAAATCACAAAACTAACATAATCTAATAATACTAACTTAACACAAACAATAGCACAACACTAAATCATCTTGGACTCTGCAAAACCAAGAATAATAGCCCAAGAAACTGCAAGCAAACTTATAAATTTATGACCTTTCAACTCTAACTTTGAAACTTTTTCATCCAAGCTAGATACTTTCTTCATCTTTGAACTCTCAATTTTATCCATCAACTCCAAATTTGATATTTTCCCCTTCAAGTTTCTTCTGAATGACTTCATATATGCAATATTCTTCAAATTCTTGACTTGTGTACTCACCTCCTCGATCACTGCGAATGGTTTTGATACTGCAACCTTTTTGCTTCTCAACAAGGGCTTTAAATTTCTTGAATGTAGCAAATGCTTCTAACTTTTCTTTCAAGAAATAAACCCAAGTCATTCTTGAGAAATCATCAATAAAGATTAGAAAATACCTTTCACTTCCAAGAGATCGAGTCTTTATTGGTCCACAAATGTCGGTATGAATTAGTTCCAAAAGTAGACTTGCTCTCCAAGACATCCCTTTTGGAAAAGAAATCATGTGTTGCTTTCCCATTATACAACTTTCACATGTATCCATCTCAGTATGTATCTTTGGAAGGCCTTGCACCATATCCTTTTGCTTGAGAAGCTTTAAACCATGAAAATTTAAGTGACAAAATCTTTTGTGCCAAAGCCATGAATCATCTACAATTTCATTTTTTTAATGCATTATAATGAAATTGCAAAGGGAAGTTTCTTTTTATCATCTTTACTTCAACAATGAATTGATTTGGCTCAATTTTTTCATAAATCCTAAAATAATTATCTCTAAACACAAGAGAAGAACCATTTCCCATGAGTTGACCAACACTAAGCAAATTTTCTTCCATGTCTGGAACATAAAGAACATCATGAATTTGCTTACCGCATCCTTTCATGTTGATCGAAATAGTACCTTTACCTTTTGCATCAACTAAGGCTCCATTCCCCATATTCACTTTTGTAGTAATGCTATTATTAATTGAGAGGAAAGCCTTTTCATCTCCAGTCATGTGATTACTACAACCACTATCAACATATCATGCTTTTTGTTGAAGCATCAAATTTAGAATCAAAGAAAAGGTTTTCTTCCCTTTCTTCCTCCTGTTTTTCACAAAAATTTGCTTGCTCCCGTTTCTTGTGCCAACAATTCTTTTCAACATGGCCAAACTTTTTACAAAATTTACATTGTGGCTTGCCTTTGTTCCAACATTTTTCTGCATTGTGATTAGTCTTTTTGCAAACTTTAAAAAAAGACTAGAGTTTTTCTCACCTTTTTCTTCAACCTTCTTGGAAGAACCATCATGATCCTGCTTCTTTTTTTGCATGTGATTTTTCTTCTGATGATTTTTTAAGAAATTTTGAGAAATCTCGTTTGTTTTAGAGTGGAAATCCATCTCTTTGGGTTGATCTTCACGAAAAAATCTTCACTTCTCCAGTGCACGAAATGATCCAACTAGCTCTTTGATGGAAATCTAAGAAAGATCTTTCGTCTCCTCAGTGATAACAACGATGTACTCATACTTTTCTGTGACACTAATTAGAATCTTTTCAACAACTTGTTGGTCAAATTTATATCACTATGATTTCTCATTTCATTAACAATATTCATGACTCT
This sequence comes from Solanum pennellii, assembly GCF_001406875.1. Taxonomy (NCBI): domain Eukaryota; kingdom Viridiplantae; phylum Streptophyta; class Magnoliopsida; order Solanales; family Solanaceae; genus Solanum; species Solanum pennellii. The sequence goes on along the minus strand of NC_028646.1, from coordinate 9,879,149 downwards.
TGTGCAATATTCATCAATTTTTTTAGATTCTATCATCTTTAAATTTTGAAACACTCTTATAAGAGTTTGAAGATTTATAGTACGTACCTTTTTGTCACCATACACCTCAGTTTCCAGAAAATCCTAAGCTTCTTCTGAAGTATCACAAGTAGCAATTTTTTCAAAATAAGCTCTTGAGACTCCTATTTGGATTTTTGCTCATGGCTTTTGCATCTTGATGATACTTAGCCTCATGATTTTTCATCTCCGCTGCTGTAACATCACCATCGTTGTATGGCTCTTCAAATCCATTTGCAACAATAGTCCACAAACCTTCAGCTTTCAAATGTATTCTCATTCTTATCTTCCAGTATTCAAAATCAGTTTCATCAACGACTGGAGTAAGAACAACTAAAGAATCAACACCTTTATTTGTTTTGAATGCCATATTTTTTCTTCACCTAACCCCAGATTAAGAACGAAAACTTGCTCTGATATCAATTGTAGAAAATATGGAAGGAAAAATAATATCTTTAGAAAATGCTCAAGTTAATTATAGGCTACTTAAGGCCACTTTAGATGATCACAATCATCAACTACATCACTATTTATACCACTCAAAATAGAAAACAGAAATTCTTGCACAAATAACTGAATACATGTATCACAATTTACTAAATACATGTACTATGAAATTCTAAAGAGACTTCTTGAAAAACTAAGAGACAATTTCGGAAGACTAAACATTGATGCATTAAATTCCAACAGAAATTGTCATACCTTTCCTTTGGTTTCTCACATTTATATGCAAAGTTAATCCAGCAATAATGGCATATCTAATATATCTCGTAAGTTAGAGTTGAGAAGAAAAGTCGATATGTTTGGGTTTGGGTTTGTGTTATATGTATCGAAAGAGGTGGATGGTGAATACTAAAAACTCGAAGGTGTCCATTATAGAGAGTATTTCCATGGACAGGAGAACCAACGTAGGGTTTTTCCTTGGTGTGTTGGATATAATCCTAAGGAGAAAACGACGTTAGTTGTGGTTTTTACTCTTTTTATCAAACTTATCTCTCCAGATTTGTTTGCAAAGAAGTCTTTGTTGTCTATAGCATCGGCAGATGGAAAGACAATAGCTATAGATAAATCTACTCAAATGAAGCCAAGATCCGGCACAACTATGGTCAAGTTTATATTTGATCTAATGGAAAAGCTTCCAAATCATATAAGAAGGCAGTTGAGGATGGAAAATCTGGTAAGTTGAATGAGGGATCACTAGATTACACCCTTAAATGCTAGAATCACTCTTCTTCTTTATCAACATTTAATAGATAATTATATAATAATATTACTTGTGCCATTTCAAAACAACAATTTATTACTTGTGTAATTTGTGAATAAGCTATATAAACTACTAATATATCATCACATTTGAAGAATAACGCAAAGATTATAATATTATAAAATAATGATTGTTGAAATTGCCATACCTTTCCTTTGATTTCTCATATTTATATGCGAAGTTAATCCAGCAATAATTGCATATCAAATATAATCTCGTAAGTTAGATTTTGAGAAGAAAAGTCGATATGTTTGTGTTTGTGTTATATGTATCGAGAGAGGTAGATGTTGAATACTAGAAACTCGAAGGTGTCCATTGTAGAGTGTTTTTCCATCGACTGAAGAATCTATGTAGGGTTTTTCCATGGTCCATTGGATATAATCTTAAGGAGAAAACTACGTTAGTTGTGTTTTTGATTCTTTTTATTAAACTTATCTCTCCAGATTTGTTTGCAAAGAAGTTTGTGTTGTCTATAAATATCGCAATAGTTGACTAAGTTGTGTTTAACAAGACTTAGGAGAGTTTCAAAGTCTATAAATATCGCAATATTTCATTGAAGAGTTTTGTGAACTTACATAAAGAGAACATTAAAACATGATCAAGAGTTTGAGAGAGTTTCTAGACTTATTTGGGAGCGTCGCGAGTTTGTGAGGAAAAATTTGTAAGACTGTAATTAAGAATTTTGTTTACAATCAAGTATGTGTATAGGATTCGTCTAAAAAGTTTGAGAAACTTTACGGATGGTAGAAGACTTATAACTGGGGGGTTGTGTCTTTGGTAACTAAGAATTACACTTTATAATTTCTTAACTAGGAATTAGAGTTTATAATTCCTTAGGTTACATATGTTTGTAATCTTTCGTTGAGGCTCAGAGTTTAATGAAGTGGAGTTAAATCCTACAGAGGTGTAGGTCGTGGTTTTTACCCTCTATGATTTGGGGGTTTTGCGATAATATATTGTGTTATTATTTTATTTGTTTTACAGAATGTAACTGCTGTAATATGCAAAATAACATATAGAATATATTTAATCCTTAGACGAATTAGGGTGTCAGAATTCCAACAAAGTGAAGATTACTGGGACATTGAAGAATGAGAGAAATGGAAAGACCTAGAAGAGAGTAGAAAGAAAAACAGTAGTCAAAGACAAGTGATTTAGTCGAGAACATGTGATTTGTTAAAAATAAGAAATAGTGTACATATAAAGACACCTAGAAGAGAGTACAACGGCAAAAAGGTAGTCAAGGACAAGTGATTTAATCGAGGACAGGTTATTTACTAAAAAATAAGAAAGAGTGTACACATGTTGTGCGTTTCTAGAAAAGTATTTTTTACTTTCGGCAAAACTTTTTTAAGTAACATTTTTATTTCTTTTCTATGATGTATATCTAAGTAGGAAAAAAAATTCTAAAAATATATTTTAATATTTAAAACAAAACAAGAAAAATATAAAAATAAAAGTAAGTTATGAGCAGAGAGTTACATGAGGTGGAGTATATTTTTATTTAATTTTATTAAACCGTTATGATTTAATTCATTTGATTGATCACTCTTCTTCTTTATCAACATTTAATGGATAATTATATAATGATATTACTTGTGCCATTTCAAAAAAAATAATTTACGAATCGTGTGATTTGTGAATTAACTATATAAACTACTGATATACCATCACATTTGAATAATAATGAAAAGATTATAATATTATAAAATAATGACTGGTTGAAATTACCATGCCTTTGCTTTGATTTTTCACATTTATATTGTTGACAACCAATTTCTGCCCACTCCGATAAATTAGTTCACGAGCTTCTTAAATTCCAAGCTATTTAAAATAATTGATATTTTATGAAATTCAAATATATCTTTTAAAAAGTTAAATATGCGCAAGCATATTTTTATGAAAGTGTGAAATCGTCTCAAAAATTTTATTTTGTTTAAATATTTTAGTAACTAGTTATGCAATAGTTTATATTCTATTTGGAACTAATTATTTTAATTAGGTAGATTATTTTGTCTCGGTAAAGTTAAGAAGCTTATGTGATTAATTCATAGTAATTAATTCTATATTTTGAGCTATTTGGACCAACCAACTGTGGGTCATTTTACTAAATTAAAGTTATATTCTTTAACAGCCCACTCTTTCATTTGATTTTCCCAACCCCATTTATATGAGGGCAACTTTCACATATAGCAAACAAAATATTCATATTTGTATGCTATAGCAAACTTTGCATAATTGCGCTCCATAGCAAACATAAAAACTGTATAATTCGCTATACATATACAAGTGTATAATTCGCTGGCCTAAATTGTATAATTCGCTGACCTATTTCGCTGCAATTGTATAATTCGCTATCCTATTTTCACTGCAATTGTATAATGCACAATTGTATAATTCACTGCCTATTTCACTGCAATATTAAGTGTATAGCAAGAAGATATATGTTTTTCTCTCGCTTTATACAAAAACAGAAACACAATATATACACTTCTGTTGTATAAAGCTAGAGAAAATTGTATTTCACTGCAATTGTATAATTCGCAATTGTATAATTCATTGACCTTTTTATCTACAATATTTGAAGTAAAATGTTTGTAAATTGTATAATTAAGTTTATAACACGAAGATATATATTTTTACATGTGTATATACAATTTTCTCTCGCTTTATACAAAACATAAACAGAATTATACACTTCTGTGTATAAAGCGAGAGAGGCGAGCGAGAATGGAGAGTGGCGAGCAAGACCTCTGGGAGAGAGACGCTGGCAAATTTTAGCTAACGTTTGCTATGGAGCACAATTAAATCAAACCCTAGCTATTCTATTTATTCTAGATTATTAGTTTGCTATTATATACAATTTTCCCTTTATATGACGAACCCAATACTAAATTATTTTTCAGCAGCCCTCTTTCAGAATGTCCCTCGCCCCAACCCAGATGTATTCCCCAAGCCCAACCCAATTCCAAATAATCCTTTCCAGAATCGATCCCAGGCCCATTTAACTCTTTACATCCGACCCAACCCAATTTTATTCGAAAGGATCCCACGGTAGACGCTTGTTGCAGAAAAAAATAAACCGACCTTCCTCGTTATGGTTCTTCCTCGTAGTGAGTCTGCCTCACGCGCTGTGGAAGTGCGGAAAATGCAGCTTTAGCGAAAAGCAGTGATAAAACGCGACCAATCGTGTGCCTGACCGTTTCTCGTCGTCTTCCTCGCTACATCATCAATTCGTACCTTTTCAGCAGAGAGGATTCTTCCTTCGCAGGCCAGGTGGAGCAATCTTCGCCATCGTTCGTCCTTGAGGCGAAATCGGACGACTCTCGTTTTGTTTTTTTGTTGAGAAGTTTTACAATTTTCCTACTATTGACAGCTTCAACCTTATCTCTTCATGGATTTGAATTTAAAAATGGGGAAGAGATCCCGATTTCGCCCCAATCTTTTGGGGAATTTCTCCCGCTTTCTTCATCCCAAAACCCTGGCAGACCCCTATATATATTCTCTTTCTGTTCAGTTCAGGGGAGATTTTTTTTTACTCGAATTTTGAGAGGCAGAAGTGTAAATTAGGTATATAGCATATTATGTAGTCATATTATCAAGTTATGGCACAAGATTTTGATTTTCATTCAATAACATATAATATATCAACTTATAGCATTTCTTTAAATTAAAATATATTAAATATTTATTCAGTTAAATTAGGAAGAAAAAAAATTAAAAATAAGTAATAAAAATTGAATAACTACCGTGAATGTAGTTACTGTTTTAAACTGATAACCAAATGTGCACCTTTTAAGGGAATTTAAATATATTAATTAAAGATATGCACCTTAATTATCTCAATCCGTTTTTAATGGTATTTTTTTTTTTATTTTTTATCCTAAAAAAATTCTATTCTGTTATCTTTCTTTCCATAAACGTGTTTCATTTTTTTTTCCAGAAATTTGACTATATTCATATATTCGATTTCTATCATATTGTTTCGTTTTTTTTTTTGAAAAAACAATTAAAATTTAAGGTTGAAAAAGTTTAGATTTGATTTGATGGAGAAAATTGTGTCAATTTTAATTAAACATGGTGGCAAATGGAATTCATCAGGTTAGTTTTTTTTATATTTTAGTAATGTGTCGTGTTTTTTTCCCTTTCTTATATTTCATATGTTAAATTGATATATTTTTTTTTGTGAAACATTAATGCAGTGTTTCTACTAATAAAAATTTCGTAATGTTAAATGTATTTTCATGTGTAATTAAAACGAAGAGTGATGGTAAATGTGATTACTGGTTAAAATTTAAAATTTTAAAGTTTTTGATAAATTTAGCAAATTTTTTGTTTTTGAAACATTAGAACATTATCTGACTTTTTCTATTAATAATGTATACATTTTGTATTTTAATGTATATAAATAAAGTATGAACAATATATACGAAAATCAATTGAGTATGAAATTGAATTAACTGTATATTATTTTTTATATTAAATTGGATAAATTGAGTATGAAATTGTATTTTAGATTGTATGTAGTAGTTAGTTGTGTAGTATGCAGTATGTATAAAAATTATTTTAATTT
>NC_028646.1:9840231-9870263 GCF_001406875.1 Solanum pennellii | reverse complement strand
AGTCATTATATTAATTATATAAAAATATGTTGGAACTTACAGTGATTTTGAGTTCTTTCAACTCTGCCTTAACCTGTTAATTAAAAAAATAAGTATTTGATATGTGTACAGTAATTTCAAAAAAAATTATGTTTATTTGAATATTTTACTTGTACCTCTGCAATATCAGCTCTCAATTCTTGAACTTTATGTTCACTGTCAACAGCACGATTTTTCGATGATCTTGGATTTTCTGAATCATGGTGGTTGCTGGACTGATTTATAATGGTTTCGTCCATTAGATTTAACTCTTCTTCCGAGAAGACAATATTTCTGAATTATGCTGCATCAAAAAAAAAATGTATAATGTATAATGAATTATATTGAATGTAATAACATTATAAGAAAAATACCTGATTCCCATGTGTTCTGAAAATTATTTTCTTCAAATCGTCAAAAAAATGACGTCATTCGGTGTCTTCCAGTTCAGGATTCTCGGTGTGCGATTTGAAACACGTATAGCAATTGTGTTGTCAAATGGATGACAACACTCATAAAACCATATCTGCAGTGCTATGTGGAACTGGCTGAATTTGAATGACGATGGATTTTTTTTGAATTTTTTATTGCAAGCTTTGAGTGTTAAATTAAAACACTCATTTGCCCAAGGGAAAGTGGCATACTGTCCAGACTCTACCAAATCAAAATACAATTTTGGAATTGTTGTCTTTGAAGGGTCTGATGCAGTCAGAAATGAAGAAATAAAGTACAGGACCCCGATTTTTAGTTTATCATCTTCTTCCCAAAAATTTTGCAATTTAAACTTGTAATAAAAATCAGACTTGGATACTTTATTAAAATCTCCAAAATTTTCAGCAATGAGTCTGTTTTGAACATGTGGATCTGATACAAAATCAGAAACAGGTCCACATTTCAAACCAGTTATAGCAACAAGCTCTTTTAGACCAAAATGTAACTCTTTACCATTTACTTTAATGACAAACATGTCATCCCTAACATTTTCATTCCCCATTATAAATAAGTGCCTCAACAATTGACATTGAATTTTAATGTGATGCAAATTATAAAAAAATCCAAAAGCTGTTTCATCTAGGAATTGTTGAAACTTATCTTAACCTAAAAAGGTCAACAAATCCGCAAACACATTCATGTTAATACATGAAGACAGATGTGTTTGTGTCTTATTCTCCTAAAAAAATTGTAAAAATTAAATACATTAATCATACACATATTCATACACATGTAATACAAAACTAATTCATACACATAGTATACAAAACATAATACAATATAATCATACACATTTCAAACAAACTTACAACATTCTTTCATACACAATATATTGAACACCAAAAAATACAAATCAAAATATAAAGTATAACTAATTATGATAAACAGTACCCAAAAACTTGCAAAAAAAAAAATTCATACACATTTTATATATACAGTGAATCATACAAAATTCATACAGTGAATCATACACAATTCATACAGTTATCATAAAATATTAACCTATATAATTATCTAATTATATAATATAATAAAAAAATATATAATATAATGAAAAACAGTACCCAAAAACTTGATAAAAAAAAATTCATACACATCTTATATATACAGTAAATCATACAGTGAAGCATACAGTGAATCATACAAAATTCATACAGTGAATCATACACAATTTATACAGTTATCATACACAATTCATACGGTGAATCATACATAAAAAAAAACATTATTTATTTAAACAGAAATTTCATATAGGGAATCATACACAATTCATACATTATTTATTTTACACAAAAATTGTATTTTAACTATTTTATACCCAAATAACAGAAAATAAAAATAACAGAACATAAAAAAAAATTAAAAAATTAACTTTTACTAACCTTTGAACTTTTTTTGGGTTTAACTGTTTCTTCTTCTTCTTGTAAATGTGAAGTATCGATTTCAGATGCTCTTGATTTTTTGGATTTTGATTTTATTAACTCTTCCACAAAATCAGATTCAGACTCTGATGATTCCTCGATTTCTTTTCCTTTCCTTTTCTTTCCTCTTTCTTTCGTCGTTTTCTCAGATTCATCTTCTTTTTTCTTTTCTTTCCCTTTTCTCTTCTTCTCATTTTCCTTTGGATGTTTGTTCGTTTTTTTTTCTGTTGTTGATTTCACTGATCTAGATTTAACTTTAACAGATGAAGGTTGAGATTGTGTTTGTGATAAAATTTTGAAAGATGGAGCATGAAAATCGTCTGAACTTGCTTCTTCATTCAATCTTCTACTTTTTCTCGGGGTTTCGTTGCTTCTTTTAGACATTGTACGTTTGTTTATCGCAAGATTTGAAGATTTGAGTGCTAAAAATGAAGATTTGAATGCAACTATTTGAGAATTCTTGAAGAAGAGTGTTAAGAGAGATGAAATTTTGAGAGAGAAATTAGGAGTGCGAAAATGGTGAAAGCGTGCGAAAATGGTGAAAAGTTTTGATAGGCGTGCAGATGTAATGATTTTGAAAAGAGATGGGGAAGAACAAAAATTTGGGGAATATAAATTTTTTTTTTTTAGATAACGTTTTACAGTTTTAAAAATAAAACTGTAATTGTTTTAGATTTTGATAAAATCCCTATAATTTTGTAGTTATCCTAAAAAAGGTAACTAAATAATATTTAATTTAAATAACTTTAATTAAGAGTTTTATTTAAAAAAGGTAACTTAAAATAATAAGTGTAATTAACTACATTGGTTTAAATATGGTAATTGAATTATTTAAATAAGTTAATTATTATTTTAAAAAATTAATGAGAATAATATATTATTTCTTGATATGCTATAACTTGATAATAATATGCTATAAGTAGTTTAATATTAAAAAGTTTGTTTATAACTTGATATTTAACATCTTAAATATGTGTGTAGTGTTATTTTTATATATACTAAATTATTTTTCAGCAGCCCTCTTTCAGAATGTCCCTCGCCCCAACCCAGATGTATTCCCCAAGCCCAACCCAATTCCAAATAATCCTTTCCAGAATCGATCCCAGGCCCATTTAACTCTTTACATCCGACCCAACCCAATTTTATTCGAAAGGATCCCACGGTAGACGCTTGTTGCAGAAAAAAATAAACCGACCTTCCTCGTTATGGTTCTTCCTCGTAGTGAGTCTGCCTCACGCGCTGTGGAAGTGCGGAAAATGCAGCTTTAGCGAAAAGCAGTGATAAAACGCGACCAATCGTGTGCCTGACCGTTTCTCGTCGTCTTCCTCGCTACATCATCAATTCGTACCTTTTCAGCAGAGAGGATTCTTCCTTCGCAGGCCAGGTGGAGCAATCTTCGCCATCGTTCGTCCTTGAGGCGAAATCGGACGACTCTCGTTTTGTTTTTTTGTTGAGAAGTTTTACAATTTTCCTACTATTGACAGCTTCAACCTTATCTCTTCATGGATTTGAATTTAAAAATGGGGAAGAGATCCCGATTTCGCCCCAATCTTTTGGGGAATTTCTCCCGCTTTCTTCATCCCAAAACCCTGGCAGACCCCTATATATATTCTCTTTCTGTTCAGTTCAGGGGAGATTTTTTTTTACTCGAATTTTGAGAGGCAGNGAGAAGTTTTACAATTTTCCTACTATTGACAGCTTCAACCTTATCTCTTCATGGATTTGAATTTCAAAATGGGGAAGAGATCCCGATTTCGCCCCAATCTTTTGGGGAATTTCTCCCGCTTTCTTCATCCCAAAACCCTGGCAGACCCCTATATATATTCTCTTTCTGTTCAGTTCAGGGGAGATTTTTTTTGACTCGAATTTTGAGAGGCAGATAACAGGGAGTGAAATGTTAGTCTTTAAAATTTTGGGAGAGAAATTTGGGTGAGTAATAAATAACAAAGAGATTTTTCCTTTCCAGAGTATACAAGAAACATTTCGAATTCTTAGCCAAGACGCTTCAGCTTTAGTTCCAAGAGAACAGGGAATCAAATTTCAGTCTGAGTCCAACATCGGATATTATTTCTCTATTTATTATTCGTAGCCAGAGTTAGGGTGGTGGAAGTTGTGTTCTCGAGTTCGTTCTCCCAAGTTTCGCTGCACCATAAAAAGGTAAACCACTGGTAATATTTTTCTTTTTGCTTGTTTCGACTTCTCTGTGTTCTTTTTGTTTGCTATTGCTATAAGAATCGTTAGGAGTTTATTTTCATACATATCTAAATCTGAGGCGGTTTTTTCACTGTTAGATTTTGTTCAGTTAGTATTTTGAGTTTCGCTGTTTCAATCTATTCTATTTGATTAATTGAAAATATGACCCTAATATGTGTGTGGGCTGTGTGTATATTGATCTTTTATTTAGTCTAAAAATGCTATTGCGTCAAGTATTCATGGCTGCATTTTATTTAGCATTCACATCGTTTTACTCGTCTTAAGTGTATTGCTTCTTCAACATCCTTTGTTCTCCTTTTTTTGGCTTTTATTTTGATGTTTAAAATGTTTCCAATCCCTTAAAAGCTTTCCTAGCGTCTGATGTGTTGCCTTCATGAGAGTTATTGCCTAGAGTTTTTTTTCTCATTGGGTTAATATGAAGATCGCATGCTATTTCTAATATCTTAGTTATTTCTTATAATCTTGATTCATGGGATGAAGGCATTTTGTCGATAGGTTGCAACTCTGTTGATTTCTTTCCCGTAATTTCGAAACTCACTATATCGTTGTGTCATATCGCATAATTTAGCATGTTTTTATCTTTTTTTGTTTTCATTCTTAAGATAGTTAAATTCTAATTTATTTCCTTGAGGCATGTGAAGCTATGACCTGTATTCTGTTCTCTTGTTCTTGAAATCCCTCTCTTCTCGTTTTTCTTTTGACTATTTTCAAATGGGGTTGTATGAGTCTGCATATTGGTTCTTAGCAATAGTAAATTATCAAAAACATCTTATTGTTTCGTAGTGCCTTTTCGCATTCTTAAAGGCCATGAGTAAGTTAGCCATAGTTCTTTAGTTGCTATATAGTTTACAGTTCATGTTATGTGTTTTCTGCTAGTTTGAGATATGCTTAGTTGACACATATAGCAAAGTTTCATTTTCTGCTTGGAATATGCTACCGCAAAATTGCTGACCAGATTTGGCATACGAAATTGGATTGATTTTTTTTTAACTCTTGAATGTTGCTTGCCTACATATAGCTATCCTATTTTACTTATTAGCTGTGGTATGTGTACTAATCCAAGGATCAAACTCATCAGTTTATTCATGCCATAAAATATTTGCTTGGCTATATGAAGCTTGTGTCCAGTTATCTTGTTATGGGAAAAGCATGTTGTGAGAATTTGTTAGGAAATGAAAAGGAAAAATCGATCCATGCACTTTGTTCATCTTTAATTTATTTTTCATATACTCATTCTGATTAAATTTTCCGCTTATTACATTTTCTATTACCTGTTGGGTTCTAGCAATAATTGAATTTAATTTGCATATGGGAGTTAATCATTAAGTTTCTTTCCAAATTTAGATAATGTAAATTTTTGAATATTGTCTTTCCTTGGTGTGTCATTATTTTATTTCATGGCTAAGTTTTCTGGAATATCACATCTTTGGACAGAGCATGGTCATTTTTAGTTATCACTGAAGCGATTTTCCCCTAGACCCTATTGATTAGTTTGTTCAATTCTTAACCATCTGGAATCACTGTAATCTTTTATCTTTAGAAAGCTTGTCTATAGTTATGATTTTTGGTGCTTGCATGTGAAAAAATAATAAATAAATTCACCGTCAAGTTTGCTTGTCTAAAATAGCTTGTTCTGAATTTGTCCGCTTTTAATAAAGATTGATAGCTTTCCTTAATTAGTTGTTTCCTTGTTCGATAAATACTAATCCTTTTATTATTTCTGCATGTAAAATCCGTTTGAGTTCCATCATGAACTCACGCTCCCCTTGCATTATTGGAGAGTCGTAAAGACTCATAATTCCTCTTTTCGAGTCAATCCATAAAGATGATGAACGGACTTTGGAGTCAAAAATTGAAGCAAGTCGGAAGAGTTGAAGAGATTGGGACAATTAACCCAAGTTTATTTTTTTATCGTATTGTATTTATATTGGATATTAGCCTTTGTCGCTTTTTATTTTTTGTATTTATTATTTGTTTAGACTAAGACAGGTATGAAAGAAAATGGGTCGAAAACCCAAAAAGTCAAATGGGTCAAAATCCAAAAACAGGTGGGTCCAAATGCCGGTCAAGGCAAACTTCAAACCCAGATTTGGACCCAAATCTCTCTCCCTCTCTCTCTCTCTCTCTCTCTCTCTACATGCTTTTAATTACTTATCTGTTTGTTTGTCGCTAGTTTAAAGTTAACAAGCTGCAATCCCCGGAAACACCGCTTTGTTTTAACGACTTTATTGAATCAAAATTAAGTAGTTTTTTTAAAATAATTCTTCAAGTTAGATATTTTACTTAAATATAAAACTAAGTTTTCATTTCCCATACAACTCTAAGTATTTTTTATTTTAAACAAGTTTTTAGCCAAATCGTTAGTTATTGTATAACCGCATGTTAATGGACGTTTTAGGTGCTTTTAAACCTTCCTAAGATGTTAATAGGAATTCCCAAATCGTTTAAAGTTTTCAAATGATTTTTTTGTTCAAGTCTTTGAAAACAAGTTTTCTTAATTTTCTCAAAATTAAGTGGCGACTCTAAAGAGTCAAAACTTACAAAAAAATACTTTTAATAAATCAGAAATGGCGACTCTGCCGGGCACTAGGAGGATTCTAACCTTAAAACTTACGTTACTTGCCTTTAATTGCTTATTTGTTTACTTTATCATATTTAAAATTGTTGCATTTTCATGACATATTTTCGCCAAACAGCAAATAGATGCATTAGGAAAATGAAATTTACGTGGCTTTTCACAACTTTCTTTAGAAATACACAAGAGTTTCATTTGGAGGTATCAAACGAATAGTTGGAATGCGGTCATCTGTCATCGTTTGGTAGCTTCACCACGATGTTTTCCGACTCGAATAACCGTCAACTTGAAATCTATTCTAGTAAACCTAAGCTAGAGCGAAATCAAAATAAAAAAATTAAGCATTAGCCTAAGACGGCTGAACACCCAAGGTGTATTAAGTCAATTTAGTAGAAAATTGGCAAAACCGTGTCCAAGGTCTCCTACCTCACGGCAGATCATTTTATTTGACATTTGAATGATGTACGTGTGAAAATCAATTTGCGGTGGGTGAACCTAACTAGTTTATGTTTTGTAGATATGTACCGTTTTCCAAGATTCGACATGATCATTGCAGCACCACCCCAATTCAAAATGTGACATGACAATCTCGACGGGGATCATAGAAGAACCCTCGACAAATACGTGGGTGCTCTGATAGAGTTGATCAACATGAACGGTTGTCCAGAATTGGTTGAGGTCCTCACGGGGTATTGGGATAACCAACGAATGATGTTCCGATTTGGAACAACTGAAATTACCACGACTTTGGAGGAGATCAGAGACTGCATAGTCACAGTAGGTACTGGGTAGAAAGAAAGACAAGAATACAAGAAGACATTTTCATCCCTAATAAGCCATCTGTAGAAGATATTGCGGACTGGCTCGGGTTGGGTAAAGATTTTGCCTACTGCTGCCATGAATCCCACATTTCATTCAGAGACCTTTATATCAGATTTGGACATGAGAGTTTCTATGCCACTTACAATCGAGAGTTCAAGGTCTCCTAAAGAAAATGGAACGAAATTCGTCCTTTAGAATTTCCAATAGCGTTGTTGGGAACAATGGTCTTCCCGCACGGACCAAGTCTGAGCATCAATACCCGAGTTATAACGCTCGCGAACACTCTATTCAAAGGGTACGAGAACTAAGGGCAAGTGAAGTACTATCATATTGCCCCAGTCATCTTGTCTGACAAGTATCGAGCCCTGGGAAAATGTAGAGAGGGGCATCGTTACTTCCAAGGTTTTAATTTACTCCTACACGCGTGGATCTTAAATCACTTGGCAAAGAGTGTTGTGACTCAGAAGTTGTATACTCTCGACAACAAGAACACCCTCAAAGATTTGAATGACATTTTGTACTAGGCAATATGGATAATCGGGGAACTAGGGGGAGATGGGTAAGATTTTCTCCAAATTGAGAGAAGAAGATCTCCAGTGGATGCTCGATCACTTCATCTCCAAATAAGTCGTCGTAGAAAACCGCAGACAACTTATGCTTCCTCTACCAGGTATTCGGAGAATTCACCCTTATGCACCTTTTCGAGTCTTGCGACAGTTTGGAAGGAGACAAACTATAGCTGAAAAGGCTTACTATGGCGCTTATGTATATGACATTGGAGACGATAGGGTGCACGAAGCTTCAGAAATGCTGATGGAATGGAAAAGTGCCAAGGGGATGGATAAATATACCATCGCCCTAAACCGATTTAATGTCGGATATGATGAGGGTTACAAAAAATGGTTGAAAGAAGGCATACAAAGTATCTCCTCCCCAACCCCGCGCAACTTTCGCGGCGTAATAAAAAAAGAAGTGAAAGCAGTGGCCAAGCTACAAGAGGTAAAAAAAAGAGGCCTAAGTAGTGTACACTAAGTTTGTCGAGAACCAAGATACTCTTCATAAGGCGATTCAAGAGGTTGAAAGACTATGACGTGGTTATGATAATCTCGATACCTGGGTTAAAGAGAAAATTGAGAGGATGCGATACGAAAGTTTGGAGGATAAAGGACGCCCGGGAGAAGGATTTTTGCTAATGTTGTGATACATGTATCAACAATACAAGACTCGGGACAACAACGACAGATCAAGACCATCTGGAGCGACATAGTGGATTTTGCCATACTACGAGGTTTTTCTATATGTATTTGTCATTTTAGCCCCTGCATGGGCCTGCCTTTATTGCACTTTCGTAAATTCAAATGGCCCCTACGTAGGTGTGTCTTTTACTTTTTTATCCTTTTATTTCCCCTTTGTGAACACTTTTTTATTTGTGAAATTTATTTTTGGGGGAATTATCTATTTGGTTCAAATTCACGCGTACATCATTCAAATGCACTAGGCCTACCCTTGGCATAAAAGGGTCCCCCTGTATGTGTTAGGACACGATATATATGTGCTATTAATTGCTTATGTACTAGGTTGCTGTGAATTATGATATCGTAATCCCACTCCTACCAAGAAATCTTCAGAAGATATATACAAACAAGTCACTATTACAAAACGTCTGACCCAAAATTTCCGAGTCTCAAGTTTCTCACTCAAAAGACATCTCTCATACCCCAAATCCTAAAACATTACGCTACTATCTCAGGAAAGATGAGTCATTGGTATGGACAAGGGAAAGAGTATCTAGACTGGGCCAAGTGAAGAAGAGAAAATCGACACAAAAAAGCAGCTCAAAAAGTGCCTGTATTACTTACTGTTTCGTCCTGGGAGCCCCGAGGAGGAAATCAACGAAGAGAGTTATGAGGAGGCACTTTCGTGCACCCTCATTTTCGAGCATTATCGATCTTGACGTATGTTGAGGCCCGTTGAAAGAGCATCTTCCCAAGTGGAATCAGGGGACCGCCACAAGACTTGCGAGTGTCATCCCAACCAGAAAGGGCATACAATAGAAGAATATGTAGAGTTCAAGAACACAGTTCGTCGTTTGTTCAGCATGGACAGTACTCTGAACACTTGGGGTGAT
This sequence comes from Solanum pennellii, assembly GCF_001406875.1. Classification (NCBI taxonomy): domain Eukaryota; kingdom Viridiplantae; phylum Streptophyta; class Magnoliopsida; order Solanales; family Solanaceae; genus Solanum; species Solanum pennellii. Next base: position 9,860,593 of record NC_028646.1, on the reverse strand, counting down.
GGCTTCCTCCTTGCATGTGATGAACCGCAGCTTGACATACTAGTAACAGAGAAGACCATATTCTATCATTGCTCATTCACGCCGTTCAAGACAACGATGAGGGTAGTTTACTCAGGATTAGTTCAGAATGGAGTCTTTACCTGTTTCTATGGGGGCTTGGAAGTAGCGCATTTTATTCAATACGAAGTTTGGATGCGTTGTCCTTATCACGATGTCGATGTTGCAGACCACAACATTGACAAATGTCTTGTGTTCCGCCACGACTTCGAATCCCTCGTCAACGTGGGAAAGATCCGAGTCAAGTTTATTGTCGTGACTGATGTTGCAACGAGAAGAAGAATGAATGAGATGTATTCATTATTATTATCTTTAAATCTTTGTTGTCTTTCAATTTCCTTGTAATCGCAATGAATGAATGAATGAACATATTTTCTTTTGTACTCGAACTACGTTGGGCTGAATTCTCCTTGTGAGATACGTAGGCAGCCTTCCCAGGCACGGCCCCTATCTTTAAAAATTTTCATTCTCCCCCTTCATGTTACGAGAAGATACAAAGGCCAAATCAACGGACGTCAAAGAGCAGCTACAAGAAAACCTTAGCTCAACGTTATTTAGTCTTTGTGAGGCAGTGTCAAAACTAAAACAGGAAAACTCCTGCTTGTTAAAAAATGTGTTTCCGTCCTTACTCGTGAGTTCAAAATATCCTCAAACAAAACAACTTGTGTGTTTATCTGCTCTCTGTGTGACATTATGCATTTTGTATTTTGAATCTGCACTGACAAATCTTCCTTTGAGTTGTTTTCCTTCTCAGGTACTTCGGAACTGATCTATGTCGATTAAAAGCTGACAAATTATCCCTATTTCACCATATCAAAAGGTCATGCAGGTTCCTTCCCTAGACAAAGCTCATACAAAGGAAAGACAATTATGGGGGATAGTAATGAAGAAGTAAGTCTTACTGATGTTGTGATGGCTCAACCAACCATAGTGGACAAGAATGAGTTTATTCTGCAGGTGATGCAACAGATTGCAGAGATGAGGGTAGAAATGCAAAAGAGATAGGATCTGCCTCCGCCAAGGTTCATTGCTAATGCTGCTGATGGGAGACCTCCAATCTATTTCCCTTCTTCAAATATGGAATCAGCTCAGAACTAGCCATCTACACCTGCTCAGAATCCGATGGTTATAAATCTGACTACCTAAAATCCCCAATATGCTACCGCATCCTACAAAACTCCACCTCCTTCTTAAAACAACCACCCCCAAATGCCACCCAATCCTCAAAATATCCACCATCAAATCGCTCCACCACCGCAAAATCAAAACCAAAATACTTTCAATCCCCAAAAACCCCACCACCACTTAAATCAGAATAACAATCCTCAGACTTACCCATAGAATTATCAAACCACTCAAAACGCCCAGATTCCCTTTGTAGCTCCACTCTTACCTAAAAGAACCACTTTCCAAATTCCCTTCCTTGCCGAACACGATGTGCACGGTTCTGAGCTAGACCATTATGAGGAACAGGAGGAGTGGAGGTCAAAGGAAGAGGCAAAGGTGGACATAAAAGAAGAGATCAAGAAAGCCATGAAAGAGATCCAATAAGTCCATGGTATCGCCGGGCTTAGTTATGAAGATTTATGTATTCATCCAAATTTGGACCTTCTAGAAGAGGGTTCAAAATTCTGAAATTTGATACATTCGGAGGAGTGGGAACCCTATGGATTATTTGAGAGCCTACTGCGACCAGCTCGTTGGAGTTGGTAGGGATGAAACTTTATTGATGCGGCTCTTCAGCCAAAGCCTGTGCGAAGAAGCTCTTGAATGGTTCACCTCGCATGAAACCAGGCAATGGCCCAGCTGGAATGCATTGGCCAAAGATTTCATTGATCGATTTGCTTATAACGTAGAAATTGTTCTTGATCGATACTCTTTGGAGAAAATGAAGCAGAACTCCACCGAGAGCTATAGAGTGTTTGCCTATAGGTGGAGAAAAGAAACGGTGAGAGTGAGGCCTCTCATGTCTAAAAAGGAAATCATTGAAGTATTCGTGCGGGTGCAAGATCCTGAAAATTATGATAGAATTATGTTGCTCGTTAGAGTAATGTTTGCCGAGATAGTCAAGATTGGTGAGACTATCGAAGATGGTTTAAAATCACGGAAGATAGCCCATGTAGCCACATCGCCCGGATCTTCAGGGCTGTTGAAAAAGAAGAGAGAAGACGTGGGTGCTGTTTCATATGAGGGCAAGAAAAATCATAGAAGATCGTCATACTCCCACTCCCAAGGTCGTTATTGACCCTCTAAAAACTCTTACCAGGCTAGTCTGAAGAATAATCAACCTCCAATATACAAAAATTCATCTCCCACTTACAAAAACCACCTCCTATTTACAAAAATCCATCTCCCACATGCAAAAATCATCCTCCACTTTACCAAATTCCATCTCCTTATTATCAAAGTGTTGCTCCCAACTGTGCTAACGTGCAGTAGAGCTACAGAGCAGCCCCTCCAATTTATCAAGTCCAATCTCCACTATATAAAAATCCCCCTACGAATCACCAAACTCCATCACCAAACTACCAAACAAATACATATCCTAGAAACCAAGCTCCCCGTCCAAATACCAGGAGTTATCAACAAGTGCCTCCTCCCCAACAAGGCAGTATTGATCCTCCTCGACCCAGATTTTGAGAAGAAGCCTCTTAGGAATTTTACCGCGCTTGCCGACAGCCGAACAAAGTTGTACGAGCGATAGACGACGATTGGTGTGTGACTAAAGTGATAACTCCAGCTGTACATGAAGATTTGAAAAAGTTGTGGCCTTGTTGAGCGTCAAGATGAAAAAGAGTTCGTGATCCTTACACCCACAAAGGTTGTTGCCTTGGTGCCATCAGAAACTCTTGCCAGGCCAAAATTCGTGATTGAAACAGCTGCCGCTCAGGGTATGACCCAATCGGGGAGATGTTATACTCCCAAGTTGTTGGCTCATGGAGGGCATAAGAAGGATCAGGAAAAAAGACCGATAAGCAAAGGCGAAGGAGAGGAATTTTGGAGAAATATGCAGCTAAAGGATTATTCGATTGCTAAGAATTTGGAGAAGACTAGCCCAGAATTTTGTATGGGACCTTCTAATGAGTTCCTAATTTCATAGGCAAGCTTTGATGATTGCTCTCGATGATACGTATGTGACCGTCGGAACAAGCAGCGATAATGTGGCCATTATGATTAACCAACTTATTCGAGGACATCAGATTATTTTTTGCGATGATGAGTTTCCTTTCAAAGGGAGGTCCCACAACAAGGCATTGCACATCACAATCATATGTCACGAGAAGGTCGTAAATCGTGTTTTGGTGGATGATGGATCCGGTCTGAACATTTGTTTGTTGTCAACACTGGGCAGTTCAGGTTTGACCTGGGAAGTTGGAACAAAATAAAGTCAACGTAAGAGCCTTTGATGGGGTTCATAGAGATACGTTGGGAGCGGTGAATCTGATCATCCAAATGGGTCTGGCAGAATTCAGCGCACAATTTAAAGTCTTGCACATTGACACCAGTTATAACCTTCTTCTAGAAAAGCCTTTCATACATATAGCTGGGGCTGTACCTTCTACTCTTCACCAGATTATGGAAATCGTTTGGAAGGACGAAGAGCTAGTCATCACGGCGAAGGGAGTCATTCAAGCAGGCAGACGCCCATTATTGATGATGTTTCGCGAGGTACTGATTTCTAAACGATGGAGCTGGTGAATGCCACCTGTGAGGATTTGGCCCCACATCCTCCCATGTCTGCCGTGTACAAGATGATCGCCACTGTGAGGCTGCAGAATGGTTACGAACCCAGTTTTGTATTGGGAAGAAATTCCCAAGGAATTATTAAACCTATTTTGGTCCCCGTCAAAGGAGCAAGGTATGGTTTGGGGTACGTCCCCACAGATGATGATATGAAGGCTAAGAAGAAGAATGATCAAGCTTTGGCTAAGCCGATCCCTCATCTGTATCAATCATTCCCAGTCCGGGAATATGCCTAGCATAAAGACCTTGGGGAAGGAATCTATGGCCTTTTCGAGGAGATCAATGTTGTGATTGAGGAAGAGGTCAAGCTAGCTGGTATCTGTGATGCTGAACCTGAAGAGATGCTGCAGATTAGACCTCCACGCCGATTCTAATTCCCCGACCTCCTTGGTATAAGGGCATCATTTATGCATATTTAAGTCGGTGGTAGTCCGGAAGAGGCCCGAGACCCACCATTTTGCATTTTCCTTAATTACATGAATTTTAAAATTCCTTCGTGATGTTTGGAAAAGGAAACATGGTTTTTTACCATATCCAAAGTTGGGATTATTTCCCAATTTCAATGAAAGCCTCTTTTATTGAAATTTTTTTATTTACTCATCTGCTATACTTTGCTTTTCTAACTTTTTCTGCTTATAGTTTTAGTAATGTAAGTTTTAAACCTCCCAGTGTCATGTCATGTCACAAGCTGAACGAACAGAATGAGACAAGTTATGACGAGGTTGATGCATACGAAGAGGAAAATGAGGCACCAGAATATGATGGTGAAGAATTTTTGTAGTTTGAAAACCAACATAAACCAAATATAGAGGAAACTGAAATTGTAAATCTAGGGGACCAAGAGTGTGCCAAAGAGGTCAAATTCAGCGTTCACTTAAATGAAGCTCAGAGGAAGGATCTAATACATTTACTCAATGAATACATTGATGTGTTCGTATTGGAAGTCAGTGACATGCTAGGGATGAGTACCGATGTTGTGTCTCACAAATTGTCGATTAATCCAGGGTTCAATCTAGTGAAGCAAAAAAATAGGAAATTCAAGCCTGAGTTGAGTTTAAATATTAAAGAAGAAATTACCAAGCAGATAGAGTCTCGGTTGGTGGAAGTGATACAATACCCAACTTTGTTGGCCAATGTTGTTCAGGTTGCCAAGAAAGATGGGAAAATAAGGATTTATGTCAACTAGAGAGATCTCAACAAATCTAGACCTAAGGATAATTTTCCATTTCCAAATATTAATATTGTGATCGATAACTGTGCTAAATATTAAATGCAGTCATTTATGGACTATTACGCAGGTTATCATCATATACTAATGGACGAGGAAGATTCAGAAAAGACAGCTTTTATTACACCTTGGGGTGTATATCATTATAGGGTGATGCCATTTGGCCTCAAGAATGCTGGTGCTACCTATATAAGGGCTATTACAACCATATTAAATGATATAATTCATAACGAGATCGAAGTGTACATAGATGACGTCATAATCAAGTCCCGCGAGAGTACGGACCACTTGACACATCTAAGGAAATTCTTTGATTGTTTGCGTCGTTACAACCTAAAGTTAAATCCCACAAAATACGCTTTTGGAGTTCCACCCGGAAAGTTGTTGGAATTTATAGTCAGCAGAAGGGGTATCGAGTTCGATCCTTTTAAGATTAAAACAATTCAACAGTTACCTCCGCCGAAGACGATAAAAGAGGTGATGAGTTTCTTAGGGAGGTTGAACTACATCAGTCGATTCATATCTCAATCAACCGTGGTGTGTGAATCTATCTTCAAGCTATTGAAGAAAGACGTTCCGATAAAGTGGATAAAAGAGTGTCAGACTGCTTTCGACGCTATCAAGAACTATTTTTCAAATCCACCGGTGTTGGTTCCTCCACAAGAAGGGAGTCCGTTGTTACTATATTTGTTCGTCTCAGATAGTGCATTTAGACGCGTACTCGGTCAACACGATGAGACAGGAAAGAAGGAAAGAGCTATCTATTACAAAAGCAAGAAGTTTACTCCATACGAGTCTCGTTACACTCTGTTAGAGAGAACATATTGTGCTTTGACTTGGATTTCCCAGAAGATGAGACATCATTTGTCTTCTTATACAACATATCTCATTTCCAGAAAGGACCTGCTGAAGTATATTTTCTAGAGGACGATGCCGACCGAAATGTTAGCTAAAAGGCAAATAGTGTTGAGTGAATTTGACACTGTGTATGTGACTCAGAAAGCGATAAAGGCACAGGCCTTTGCTGATCATCTTGCAAAAAATCTTGTTGATGATGAATATGAACCGCTCAAGACTTATTTTCACAATGAAGAAGTATCGTTTGTGGGTGAAGATATTTCTGTAATATATCCAGGCTGGAGATTATTCTTTGATGGAGTGGCAAATCACCAAAGGAAAGGCATCGGAGAGGTTTTAGTGTCAGAATTATGTCAACACTATACCATGGTGGCTAAACTCTGATTTAATTGCACGAACAACATGGCCGAATACGAAGCCTTTATTTTTTGTTTGAGAATGTCAATTGACATGAATGTCAATGAGCTGCTGGTTATCGTAGATTTAGATCTGTTGATTCATTAGGTTCAAGGAGAGTGGTCCGTGAAGAACCCAAAGATTATACCTTACGTGCAGTATGTGCAGAAGTTGTGCAAGAGATTTCGTAAGATCAAGTTCAGATACTCCTAGAATACAAAATGAGTTGGGTGATGCTCTTTCCACAATCTCAGTGATTAAACACCCAAATACTGATTATATTGATCCTTTGGATATAGAGATGAAAGAACATCCAATCCATTGTTCACATGTTGAAGCAGAACCAGACGGTTTGCCATGATATTTCGAAATAAAGAAGTATTTGGAGTCCGGTATTTATCCTGAAGATGCTACGTCCAACCAGAAGAAGTTGATACGACGTATGGCTATTTCTTTCTAGGTGGATATATCCTACACAGGAGGACTCTAGATTTAGGTCTCCTCAGATGCGTCGATGTTGTTGAAGCTCGAAGCTTATTGAACAGATACATGTTGTAGTATGCGGCACCCATATGAATGGACTCAATTTGGCAAGGAAGATCTTGCGAGCGAGTTATTTGTGGATGACTATGGAGAATGACTGTTGCAAGTTTGTGCAGAAATGTCATAAATGTCAAGTGCAAGGTGATTTAATCCCAGTGCCGCCTCACGAACTTAATGTTATGAGTTCACCTTGGCCATTTATAGCTCGGGGGATGGATGTCATCGGGGTAGAGCCAGCCGCTTTAAATGGACACATATTCGTTTTAGTTGTCATTGATTATTTCACCAAGTGGGGGAAGTCGCTTCTTACAAGTCCGTGACCAAGAAAGTTGTAGCCGATTTTGTTTGCAACAATTAGATATGCAGGTTTGGAGTACCAGAATCCATCATTACCGATAATGGTGCAAATCTCAACAGTCACTTGATGAGAGATATATGTGAGCAATTTAAGAGTACTCACCGAAACTCAGCCGCTTATCGTCCTCGAATGAATGGAGTTGTACAAGCCGCCAATAAGAATATCCAGAAGATTCTGAGAAAAATAATTGATAATCGCCGAGGTTGGCAGGAGATATTGTCATATGCTTTATTGGGTTATCAAACGATTGTCAGAAAATCGACTAGGGCTACTCCATATTTGCTAGTGTATGGAACAGAAGCAGTCATATATGCTGAAGTCGAGATACCGTCTTTGAGAATCATCCAAGAAGCTGAGTTAAGTAACACTGAGTAGGTCAGCAAGTGGATTGATCAGTTAGCCTTGATTGGTGAAAAGAGAATGGTTGTTTGTCTGTCATGGTCATTTGCATTGACAGAGAATGATTCATGCTTTCCACAAGAGAGCCAGAGCTAGAATTTTTATAATTGGGCAGTTAGTACTTAAGCACATTTTTCCTCGTGAGCATGAGTACAAAGGAAAATTTGCACCGAAATGGCAAGGTCCTTATATGGTTCGCAAAGTATTAATAGGAGGTGCTTTTGTCCTGTCGGAGATGGATGGCATCGCATGGCCGAAACCAATCACCTCAGATACTATCAAGAGGTACTATGTGTGAAGCTTCGATTTGCATTTCTGTTATTTACTTGTAATCATTCCGTTTGTTTACAATTGCTTTGTTTAAATTTTATCACTCTTGTAATGAACTACGTCTGACCTTAATTTTCAAGAATGAGATACGTAGGCAGCCTATGTCGGCCTCGGTCACCCCATTTATCCCCTTTAATTTTTCTTTGTATTTGAACTATGTTCGGCCTGAATTCTCAAGAATGAGATACGCAGGCGACCTATGTCGGCCTCGGTCGATTTTCTTTGTAAATTTGTTATTGTTGTCAATCTTGAACGGGGAACTATGTTTGACCTGATTTCTGCCTCAACGGGATACGTAGGCGCCACAAGGATTCGGTCATATCTCCCGTAAGATTTCTATTTTACAATAGAAACTAGATAAAATTTCTAAGAGGGACTCAAAATTCTCGAGAAGAAGATTTTTCCTCAACAAGTCAAGACCAAAAATATTTTAGGATTTGCAACTGGGACAGAATTTTTGAGAGGATATCAAAAATTCCCACTGGCGGAGGGGCAAACGTCCTCTATGCGATCACTAGTAACCAAGAGCAAGAGAATTCTCCAGATGTTGTTACTAGTATGATCAAAGTCTTACTTTTGATGATTTTGCTTTGCTAGATCCAGGAACAATTTTTTCTTTTGTAACTCCTTATGTTGCAAATAAGTTCTATGTTTTTCCTGAGAGACTTTGTGAACCCTTCTATGTTTCTACACTTGTTGGGTAGTCTATTCTAGCAGAAAGAGTCTATTGTGATTGTCTTTTTTTCATCAATCACAAGAATACCATGACTGACCTAGTTGAGTTAGACATGGTAGATTTATAAGTCATTCTAGGTATAGATTGGCTTCATTCTTGTTATGCGTCACTAGATTGTAGAACTTGAGTTGTCAATTTCAGATTCCTTATGAGCCAGTCTTTCAGTGGAGTAGTAGTTCAATAGTGCCTAAGGGCCATTTCATTTTGTACCTGAAGGCAAGAAAGTTATTTTCAAAGGGTTGTATCTATCACTTAGTACGAGTTAATGACTCAAGTGATGACATACCTCCCATCATGTCAGTTCCCATGGTAAAACAGTGTCCATAAGTCATTCATGAAGATCTACCCAAAGTCCCTCTTAAGAGAGAAATAGACTTCGACATACACATCATTCCAGATATTAGTCGTATCTTTATTTCGCCACATAGAATGGCACCAGCAGAGTTGAAATAACTGTTAAAAGATTTGTAAGATAATTTTTTCATTCAACCAAGTGTCTCACCTTAGAGCGCTCCGATTTTGTTAGTGAGAAAGAAAGATGGTTCCCTTAGGATGTGTATAGACTACCGCCAATTGAACAAGGTTACCGTCAAGAATAAATATCCTCTTCCAAGGATTGATGATCTTTTTGACCAACTTCAGGGTCCTTCCTACTTCTCAAAAGTTGATCTCAGATCAGGCTATCATTAGTTGAAAGTTAGGGAATGTGATATACAAAGACATCATTCAGAACAAGATATGGGAATTATGAGTTTTTGGTCTTGTCCTTTGGTTTGACCAATACACCGACATCATTCATGGATCTTATGAATATGATCTTCAAACCTCATTTAGATATATTTGTTATCGTCTTCATTAATGACATACTAATCCATTCAAGGAATAAAGAGGATCATCCTAGTAATCTCAAAATAGTTCTTCAAACCTTGAAGTTATAAGGAGTTATATTCTATGTTCTCAAAATGTGATTTTTGGCTTAAGTCTGTAGAAGTCTTGGGGACATAGTTTCTGTCGATGGAATTAGAGTTGATATCCAAAAGATAGGAACAGTTCAGAGTTGGCGTAGACCCATGTATCCAACTGATATAAGGAGTTTATTGAGTTTGGATGACAACTATAGAAGGTTTTTTGAGGGTTTTTCTTCTATGTCATCTCCTTTGACTGAGTTGACTCAGATTATGGCTAAGTTTCAATGGTCTGAAGCTTGTGAGAAAAGCTTTCAGGAATTGAAAAAGAGGTTTACTATTGCCCTGGTTTTGACTCTACTAGAAGATACTCAATGTTTTGTGGTGTACTATGATGCATCCAGAGTTAGTTTGGGTTGTGCCTTAATGCAGAAGGAAAAGGTTATAGCTTATGCCTCGAGACAGTTAAAAGTTCATGAGAATAATTATCGAACCCATGACTAAGAATTAGGTGATATAATTTTTTATTTAAAGAATTGGCAGCACTTTTTGTATGGTGTTCATGTTGACACATTCCCTGATTAAAAGAGCTTACAATATGTGTTCACCCAGAAAGTGATCAATCTCAGACAGAGGAGGTAGTTAGAATTACTCAAGGATTATGACATGAGTATTATTTACCACCCGGGTAAGACTAATGTGCTTTTTGATGCATTAAGAATGTTGTATATAGGGAGTACCACCCATGTTGAGGAAAGAGAGAGAGTGTTAGCCAAAGATATGCAAAGACTTGCATGCTTGGGAGTTAGATCTATGTATTCCACAGAAGGAGGAATAGTTGTGACAAATGGGGCGAATCATCACTAGTGTCAGATGCGAAAGAAAAACATGACCAAGACCTCATTTTGCTTGAATTGAAGGCAAATGTCTATGAGCAAAGAGTATTAGCTTTTGAACAAGGGGTAAATGGTGTGTTGAAGTATCAAGGTTAGTTGTGTCTACCAATTCTGGATGGGCAAGAAGAGAGGATCATGAAGGAATCATATAGCTCCAGATATTCCATCCATCCGGATTTCACAAAGATGTATCGCGATTTGAGAGAGGTATATTGGTTGAATGGTATGACAAAGGGTATTGTTGAATTTTTTGCTAAGTGTAAGAAATGTCAGCAAGTGAAAATGGAACACCAAAGGCCTGGTGGTTTGGCGCAGAACATCAAAAGTCCAAAATGGAAGTGGGAGATGATTAACATGGATACATCACAGGTTTGTCAATGTCTTGCAAGCATCATGAATTGATTTGGTTGATTGCCGATAGAATGACAAAATTAGCCCACTTTTTTCGAGTAAAGACTACTTATTCAGCATATGATTATAGATTACCCCATGTTTTAGCCACATTTTGAGTAATCCGGTGAATATTCACGTGTTCAATGATTTTATGTTGTCATGAGTTAATAGATACGATTCGTTTGATTTAAGTCCAATAATAACAAGAAAAGACCCATGTGATGGATTCGTATAGAAAGCACAATATTCCAGACTAACACGAACCAAGAATAGATGCAAGGAGGACTCAGTTATAGGCCTCACACCATAGATGTACAAGCATTTAACTATAGCGACTCAACAAAATGAGGCTGGATTTGAGAAATGGACCCTTAGATGCGAGGTAGTCCCTCTCAAGATGAGCCCCGCCTTCTAACCACCTTTTTTATTGGAATGGGTTTTACCCACTAAAATTAGAGTCGAATCGATATTAAGATTTTGACCTTATTAAAATATATTTGTATTTTGACGACACATCTAGGGTTTTAAAGTATTGTTAAGGGTTTGGAATTACTACAAGATATTTAAATTATTTTTTCTTAGTTTTCAGGTTCTACTTTCTAGTTTTAGTAGATTATTGTTGAATGCAAAAGAATATCTTGCGAGAGTTACATTAATCAAATGTTCATATTACTCTCTATTGTATTAATGCTATCTATTAGTTTAATTTCCTATAGTTATCATTTACTGCTAGTTATATGTATATAAATACATAACAAGAGTTATGCAACTTAGAGTAGAGATAACATATTTTTTATGAAGTGGTGATGATTATGTATTAAGTTCCTTTCGCGATGGAAGTTTTCCTTAAATAGTCGACAACATTAAAAAGAACTTGGACCTATTACAACTTGTTCAACAAAAGAAGTTAAGATTAGGAAAAATGATCATGACTAGGAATATGATGCTACGTGCCAACCACCATCTAATAACTTAAGCTCGAGAGATGATAGTTTATTAGAGATGTTTGATGAATGGACAAATTTAGTGGACACCCAAGTGCATTTATCAGTTTTTCTCAATAAACAAACCTGAATAAATTGATAGTAGAATAATTGTTCTACTTTCGTTATCTTATATGTGTAACCGTTGTTCACGTTTATTAGTGACAAAAATCCAACTTGTCAATGTAGTTAGCAGATTCTATTGAAAAAAACCAAATTTCCAACCATAGTTACATAGTTGAATCTCAACATTAAATTATATAATAACTCTAGACAGCTCTCTATGGGATTCAACCTCAACCTAGTTGGGTTACTATATTTTTCAATCGACCATATAGAAATAGAATTCCGAGTTTTTGTTGGTTTGATTTTATTTTATTTTATGAAAATTGATAATATTTGGTAAATATATATTTAAATTCAAACGCACCATGTTTTGCCTATTAACTTTGTTGTAACCTCATTGATATACAAGGGTTGTTTCTTCAGAGAAAGAAACCAATGAAGCAGAATGAATTATTGTTTTATTAGTTAAAAGAAAAGGATTACCTGCGTAGTGCTTCCACTGCCATTATATTAATCCTTTGTATCTCGCCAATAATAGCTTCCGCCCGTGCGTATGCAGATTCTGCTTCTGCAATTTGTGCATTAAGCTCATGTCGTGGCTACTTTGAAATCTCTGCTGACTTCAAAACTTTTCTTTCTCCCATTCTAAATTGAAAACCCATACTACATTGAAAAAAAAAACAAGATTTGTGTGTACACGGAATAAGAGAACACGGGTTTGATGGTTTTTTGCAACAAAGTTACATAATATTAAGTGGCAAGCGGACACTTAAAAAAATTTATTTTGAGAAATAGCAATTTAGTTTTTTCTTGATTTAACTTTTAAGGTTAGGATTAGAGAAAGTAGAAATGTGGGGTTGGGGTTGTAGGGTTGTGAACCTTTTCATCGCTTTAAGAACTTGGGGGATAAAAATACAAGTATATAGAATATCATTTTCATCCCAACATTTCAACATTAAATAAATTCATCCCTAACAAAATTAAATTACAATCCCAAGTAATGTAAAAAAAATTTAGTGTAGGGATTTTAATATCATATTATTTTACTTCTTTGAATTGCGACATTTAAAATTTCTTTTTTGATTGTTGGTGTAATTAGCAACTTTGTTGCAATGTATAACATTGGTGCCTAATTACTCAAAAGTCAATTACGGACAAGAGATTATGGCATATTTCTTTAGAATATTGCAGTGAACGTAGGAAATGGTCATATAGTAACATTTGCATGTTAGTGCATTTTTTCCCTTCACCATTACTTCTCCTTTATTCTTTCTCTATTATTTTCTTGTAACCTATGTATATTTAACTCCTAGGGCATTTATTTTTCTATTTACTATACAATTATTTTTGTATCAACTGGTAGGCAAACTTCCTCAACTATAAATAGTGGTAGTCTTCATTTGTTTTTACACAAGAAAATATAGAGTGCATAAAGTCTGTCAAAAAGAGAGTTCTTATTAGTTGAAGGGATGTGTTTTTTTTTATGAAGCTTTGAACACATATCTTGTCCAGAGTTGTTCAATTATATTTTGTTATTAGGCTGCTGTATTCTTGAGTTAACAAGTTAAGAAGGACTACTGTTGGATCGGTGAAAAATATTTATTGTAGTAGGCTTAAATATCCTTAAAGATAGCCACATATCCGCGCCTCAACCATAATATAATTTTATTTCTTCATTTTATTTTTGAATTGTAATCTTGTAATTATGTTATTTTGTAATATTTTCACTAAAAATTTTACGGAGGTTCATAAGGAGTACAATTGAAAAAACTGCAGATGTCAAGATAAGAGACCTTAACAAGTCATTTCAGTTTATTGGTAACCATTTCAAGATATGGAAGGGTAAAATACTTTAATACTTAAGTCTTATCAATGTTTCTTATATGTAAACTGAGAAGAATGTTAATAAAGTAGACATCACCTTTATGAATGATGATTAAACTATTTGTCATCTAGAGAAAGTGGAAAAGTACAATGGTGATTCCTACAAGTGTCAGTAATATATACTTAATGGTGTATCTGATAGTTTTTATGATAGAACTTACTCTAGCGCAAAGAAATTAGAAAAATATTGCAGATTAAGTATGATATCAAAGAGGCTGGAGCGAAAATAATATGTGGCTGGTAGATTTGTTCGTTCCCAAATAGTTGACAACAAATCACTGGTTGAACAAGCTCAAGACATCATAATGATAATTAGAGAGCTAAGGTCCGAGGAGGTCAAAATTGGAGACAACTTTACTATTTGTGGCATAGTAGATAGAATTCCACCTTCTTGGAAGGAATTTCAAAAAGTTATGCACGACAAACAAGAGAAAACCTCTCTTGAGACGTTGATAGTAAAAATCCATATGAAAGAAGAGAAAAGCGGCATAAATACACTTTTACAACAAAAGAGAGCAACATCACAACAAGGATAAATATAAATACTACAAATAATGATACTGCTAATAAAAATTAAAACACTTATTTGAAGGCTAAAAGAAAAAATTCAAGAAAAATAATGGTTGACCTCTCAAGAAAAATAATGGTTAAGATAACCAAGCACAAAATCAACAAGTTCAAGATAAGGAACCGTTCTTTTTTGTGGAAAGAGTGGGCATATTGCTCGATTTTGTAGATTCTATAAATGTAGTCGTATCCCTTAGGCGAATGTTACTGAAGAAACTTTTGTGGCGGTGATTACCGACATAAACATGATTGAGAATGTTAATGGATGGTGGACTGATTCTGGTGTAAATCGAAATGTGTGTTATGAAATTTTTTTTTTAAAAAATATACTCATTTTTACGAGACCAAAACCATCATTCTTGGTGATTCTCACACAACTCAAGTGCTTGGAACGGGAGATGTCGAATTGTGTTTTACTTCTGGAAGTGTATTAACTTTGAAAGATATCCTCTATACTCCTTCTAGAAAGAAAATAAGATAGAGGCCACGAATATGAGTCAAATGAGTTTAATTACTTGTTAAATCATTGTGAATAATTCATGAAACTCCTCCTCCTTATTCTCCTTCATCTAATGGTGTCACACAAACGAAAAATAAGAGTTTGGTTGAACTGAGTACTTTTATTCTTATTGAATCATATGCACCTTTAATTTTATGGGGTGAAGCTATTTTGACGGCTTGTTATGTGTTGAATCGTGTGCGTCATAAAAAGGCTAAATTAACGCCTTCTGATTTGTGGAAAGGTCACAAGCTAAGTTTGAGATATTTAAGAGTTTGGGTTTTCTAGCCTTTGTGAGGCTAATGATCCCAAGATTAGAAAGTTGGATAAGAAAGTGTGTACTTGTACTTTTCTTGGTTATGCTTTAAATATTACAATCTATAGATTTTCGGGAAAGGGCCTAACATAACTTTGCAGTATTAGAAATGATATGAAAAACTACCCTCCATCCACCTATTGGCTCCAAAATACCCTTCCCACCAACCTAGTGGCTCCAAAAATATCCTTGTCATTCATCTTTGTGTTCAAAATTAGCCATTTATTTAACAATTTTAAAGTTAAACTATTTAAAAAAATACATGGTGCTCAACTATTTGTTATAATTTAAATTATTGTTATAAATTATAAATCAATCAAATACCCACCTACTACTTATTAAATTTCAGCCAATTAATAAACCTGTCGCATTACTAATGCAACAACAGTAAAGCTATTACTAATGAATATTTCTAAATTTCCATGAAACTGAATCATGTGATGCAATTTTTCATGAAAGTAAAATCCCTATTGATTCTAAGCATAGTGAGGGTCAAAGGATTGAACAATTCACTACCTAGTTCTTCTACTTCTACTCTAAAAATTAAAGAAATTGATGATTTTGATTTAAGAAAACGTGAAAGAACTAGAGTAGAAAAAAATTGGTCTACATTTTTATGTGTTCTATGTCAGATATAACCCCCTCACTTTGAAAGAGGAATTATCTTCACATGATTCTAATTTTTGGAAAGAGGTTGTAAATGATGAAATGAAATTACTTATTTCTATTAGAACATGGAAAAAAGTTGATTTACCATTGGATTGTAAAATAATTGATTGCAAATTGGTCTTACAAAAAATTTTAAACTGCATGAATCTATTGACAAATATATAAGACTAGATTAGATGCAGAAGATTTTAAATAACTAGAAGGTCTAGACCTTTTTAATACTTTTTCACCGATAACAAGAAATACATCGATAAGATTTTTAATTGCTATGACTGCAACTTTTTATTTTCAAATTCATTAAATAGATGTAAAAACTTCTTTTATAAATTAAGAAATTTGTAAGGATCAACTCGAGTATTTTGTTGCAGCAGATCAATAAAGCAAAGTACGTAAACTTACTATATTCCTTTATGGCTTGAAACAAATACATAGGCAACAATAGCAAGAAAAGTTTTATTCTGGCATGATTGAAAATGATTTTAAAATAAATGACTGTCATTAGTGTATATATCATAAGTCTTGAAATAATTTAAATGTGATTATTTGTCTATAGGTTGATAGTTTATTGACCTTCGGCTCTAACATGAATGTTATTGACAAAGCTAAAAATATTCTTAGAATTCATTTTAATATGAATGATTTTGGTGAGACAAATTTTATTATTCGAACAAAAATAAAAAGAACATCTGAGGGAATATATTCCCTTGTCCAGTCACATTATGTTGAGAACATTTAAAAAAATATAATTTTCTTGATTTCAAGCATGTTATAACTACTTTTTATCAAAGTGCTCACTTATTTCATGTGGATAGTGAAAATGATGTGATAAATCCAAAGGAATATTCTAGCATAATTGGAAGTTTGAGATATGTGACTGATTGTACTATGCATGATATTGCAATGGAGTAGGAGTACTTGGCAGGTATACAAGTAAACTAGGTTATGAATATTTACATGTTATAACAAGAGTTATGAGAAATTCAATTGGAACATAAACATGTGGTTTGTTCTATAAAAAATATATTGTTGTACTTGAAGGCTTTTGTGATGCAGATTGGAACACTTTATAAGCGGATTGATGTTCAGCTATAGGTTATGTCTTTAGTTTTTGTGGTGATGCTATTTGTTGGAGATAAAAACACCAAACTATAACTGCTAAGTCTATCATGGAGACTGAATTGATTTCTTTAGCTTCTGCTATTGAGGAATTGAATTGTTGAAGAGATTTATTATTTCAAATAACTTATTTTTAAAAATACATTCGTTCTATATTAATTTATTGTGATAGCATCGCTGCGATTAGTAGATTTTAAAACTTTCACTACAACACTACATCAAGATGTATAAGGAGGAAACATAGTAATGTACGTAAGATTGTATTTGAGAAATTGTATCGTTAATGTTGATTACATCAAATCTTGCAGATCCTCTTATTGAGGCCTTAACGAGAAAAGAGGTCATAAGAACATCAAGGGGGATGAGATTGAAGCCTATAGATCCATGATTCATATACGAGTAAACTAAACCTGGGGACTAGAGATTCTAAAACCACGTTCAAATGAAAAAACTAATCATATGATGACTTGTAAAAAATAAACTATTTTTTATTCTGTCCCTATGATGTTATTGCATTATTTTGTGTAGTTATTTATGAAGGTTGGGTTTAGAAAACTTTAATGAAAATTTGTAACCCGTATTGGTGGAGTGTTAAACTTACATTAGCGCTCTCGAAAAATTTCACCTATGTGAGTGTGGAAGTAGGTCGCTTCCTATAAGAATTGAGCTTATATTCAAGAAACACTCATAAAACCGCGATATAACAGGGCCTAACGTACTGGCTTTAAAGATCATCTCAACAACATGATTATTGTATGTGACTAGTGATATTTCATTTCCCTTAAGCAGTCATAGTTCAAGGTTGAGATCACAATGAATTTGGAGTAAAATCTATTGTTTCACTAATTGGAGGTTCAATGCACATCATACCTTCATTATGCATAATATTCTTCCTTCAACTGATATAATCTCTTGTTTGATAATTAAATATGTGGGGGATTGTTAGTGTATGATTTTAATATTATATAATTTTACTTCATTGAATTGCTAAATTAACAATTTCTTTTTTGATTGTTGGATTAACTAGCAGCTTAGCATTGGTGCCTAATACTCAATGGTCAATTAATCACCAAAGGCATTATGGAATATTGTTTTGTGAACATTGCAATGATTGTTGGAAAAAGAACGTTGAAAATGGTCATATACTGAAATCTCCACATTGGTTCATTTGTTGCCCTTCACCATTAAGTCTCAATTATTCCTTTTAACCTATGTAACCCATATGACATTTATCTTTTCTATTTACTGCACTATTATCTTCCTATCATATGTTAGGAAGACTTCCTTAACTATAATAGTGGTAATATTGATTTGTTTTAAAAGCATGAAAATATATAGTGCATAAACTTTGTCAAAAAGAGAGTTGTTATTAGTTGAAGGGAGGTATTTTTTTAGGAGACTTGGAATCCATTCTTGTGCTAAGTTTCTGACAATTATTTTGTGATTAGGCTGTTGCATCCCGGTGGGGACAAGTCAAGAAGGAGTAATACTGGACTGTTGATTTATATTTGTTTTAGTGGGCTTGAATCTCTTAAGAGAGCGAGTTAACCATGCCTCAGCCATAAGAGATTGTACTTCTTCATTTTATTTTTTAATTGTAATCTTTTAATTGTGTTATTTTGCAGTTTTTCACTAAAAAATTATTTACTATTATTGCATAAATGTTTTCGAGAAAACCTCATAATGTTTTCGAGAAAACCTCATAATGTTTTCTGAGAATTCTCCATCTTCCATAAATCTGCATATCGAAATCGTCAACCTTCATAAAACTGATCATTTTCCAACAAAACATTCATGTTCCATCATTGAAAACACACAGAAAAGTAAGATCCTATAATGAGTTTTTTTGTATCAATCTTCTTCCCCAAGTTTAGTCGAATCTGTTTCAATTTTTGTCAACAAGTTCAGTTGGATGTTTTTAAAAATTCTTTCTCTCAAGTAAGTTTAATCGTCTTTCCAATAACATTTACCCTATTTGATTTCTTTTATTGTGATAGTGCAGTGATGTTTAGATTTTTTTAAATTAAAGTTATGAACATCTCAGTTGTTTTGGTTCATATTTATTATTTTGAATCATTACTGATGTTTTTCTTTGGATAATGTATAGATTTTTTTTGAATTTTTATGTTTATATGGACTATCAATTTGAATGTTTTGGGTGTATTTTGGTCAACTTTAATGTTGTTTGTCAAATGGTATTATCGAGTTTTGTTGGAACTGCTACTTGTTTTGCATATTTTTTTAGCATTACTCTGTTTGTGTTAATAGATTAGTGGTTGCTATTTTGATATGAAAATTATGTTATTGTAAATACTCCAGTATGACCAAAACTACAGTCGGCATCGCAAAAAACTATGTTCCCAAGACTTCATAAAAAGAGAAAATAAAGGCTGAAGAAGTTTCTAGATCTTAAAAAAGGAAAAGATTGTAGTTGAAGAATCTAAGTCTAACTCAGATTCTAATAGAATGAGTGACATTTACCACAAAAAGGACAGTAGTACCCATGCTAATGATGATGTTGAATCTAGTGAAGATAAAACTGACAGTGGAGATTAGAAGAGTAGTAAAGATACCCGAGATACTAGAGATGAGGATGATGATCTCATGTCCTTGAAAATTTGTGCAAGAGAAATATCTCATAAGTCGTATAGTCTAACGACATGGACTGATGATTTAGGATCATTTCCACCAAAAACTTCAGTGAGAAAAAGGACGGGTGTTATCGTTATTTTAGAAAACATTTAGTTCAAGAAAAAAAACAACAATGACTTTAAAGGTTCTTGTGTTACACACTTATGGCATATTACAGAATAGGTCAAGTTCAATGGACAGAGGGTTCATTAATTATATTTTTTTGCGACGTGTGAAAAGAATAAAAGAAATTGCATGAAATGTGATTTTGTGTGAATGATAAGCCCTTTTGTTTTGGCTAATGAAAATTTGCATAATTACGAGCCTATTTGCTCAGGCATAACCTGGCAATGCAAAAATAACAAAAGTATTTTATAAAGGTGAGAAATTCTATTACAAAATGACAAAGAATAAGAACATTACTGCTACAAAATTGATAAGTTTAATTAAGGGTACCAGATTTAATAAGACGAAGAAGTTAAAGTGCTTTTGTAGTTTGTTTCATCCACTCGATATTGCTTAGCCATGATTGATCTAAGATTGTGGATTCAAACCACGTTAAGATGGTGGATGATTTAGATTTCTTCAAGAGTAATGGATGGGGAAAGTGTGTTTCGATATAACAATGATGTATTTGAAGAACAAAAGGAATTTGAAGAAGTACAATGAATTGTACGATGACTGAGGTAATGCATCATATGCTCTGTATTGGCTTCCCTTGGGCATTTCTGGTACTTATTGTCAATTATTATGTCATTTATGATATATATATATATATATATATATAT
>NC_028646.1:9797700-9839086 GCF_001406875.1 Solanum pennellii | reverse complement strand
A
The DNA here is from genome assembly GCF_001406875.1 of Solanum pennellii. Lineage (NCBI taxonomy): Eukaryota > Viridiplantae > Streptophyta > Magnoliopsida > Solanales > Solanaceae > Solanum > Solanum pennellii. The sequence continues at coordinate 9,839,085 of NC_028646.1, read as the reverse complement.
TATATATATATATATATTTATATATATTTCTTTTTCATTTGAAGTCCGGAGTTTGAAGTCCAGAAGTGTGTATATAAGAAGATACATACATATATATACATATATATATATAAACACACACACACACACATAGCATTTCATAGTCTCTATTTATTTATTTGTCATTTTATTAATTTGTTGCTTGGATGTATGAAGTTTTTCGTAATCTTGGTAAGTATGCAAAGAAGTCCTTGGATTCTCCTTTTACCATTCCCCTGCTACTTAGATTGCACACGACATAGAGCTATAATATGATGAAATTTGATCCTTTTACATACAAAGATATAAATTTATTTATTATTATCTAGAAATATTTGTACATTGTGCACTCATATATATGTCCACATTAAATTCATATACGGACGAAGTGAAGGGCACAATCATTGATGCCTTAAAGGCCAATTCGAAAGGTATAATTGTCCTCACTTCAGTAGTAGAGAACGAGGAGGATGAAATATTGGGTAATATTAATATCAACCCACATTGTAATTATGTTTCGAGTGGAAAGAAAAGTATACCGTGTAATTGTAGAAATGTTAATATGTGTGAGCGTGTTCTATCCCTTGAACAATCAATGATAAAAGTTGTTGCTTTTATAAAAGATGAGCAATTGAGGAGAACTCAAAATAAGAAGAAAAATAAATATACATAATTTATGTCTTTTTGTAAAATAATTTATTTGTAAGAATTTTAATACACTGATCTTGCAGCAGTTGATGAAGACTATACAACACTAACAATCGATGACGATGGTGTTGCAGTTGATGTTGATAAAATACTTCCATTTACAATAGTCGATGCAAATCTTGTTGCAGTTGATAATAATTTTTATAAGAAGTTAATGAAGTTGTAGAGGGGGTAAATAAAGGAGAGAAAGAACAAGTGGAGGAGAAGATGGCAGAAAAAGAAGATGAAAAATAAAGGAGAAAATGAAAGAGAACAAAGTAGAAAAAGAAAATAAGATGTAAGAGAATAAACAAGAAGCAAATGAGGAGGACAAGATTGAAGAGAATAAATAAGAAGAATAATAAAAGGAGAAGTTGGAAGAGAAGAAAGAAAAAGAAAAAGAGCAGGAGAAGCTGGAAGAGAATGTAGAAGAAGGCTTGGCAGTAGAGGGACAATGAGACAGTAATCAAAATTCAGTGGACTTGATGGTAATTGATATGCAGATCAATGTTGATGAGTAAGTCTTGTAATTATTGGTTATTTTCTTAAGACAATTGGATGTTTAAGTGGGTTTTTAGAGAATTCGTTTTTGAAACGGTTGGTTTTTGCTGGTTAATTATTAAGAAAGTTGGGTTTTCAGATAATTAATTTTTTGTGGTTGATTATTAAGACGGTTGGTTTTTTTAGATAATTACTTTTTGATGGTTGATTTTTAAGACAATTGATTTTTGAGATAGTTGATTTTTTAAGTGCCTTTTAAGACAATTGGTTGTTCAAGTAGTTGGCTTTTTGTCACAACCCAGCAGTACCACTTAGATGTAACTTTGCTTATAGGAACCCGGGGGACCCAATACAAACCACTTAGCAATCATAACATGAAAAAAAAAAAAGAACAATAGAAGTAAAACAACATTTCAAGTCTAATAGTTTAATAAGGAAAAACCTAAGTCTTAAGCACTTTATCTCAATAGCCATCTAATGCAATAGAATGAAATTAGGCCTAGTCCACATCATGTCCAAAACTGGGATACAAGAGAAGAACTAATCACAAATGAATTTCACCCTCAAATCATGAGGACTTAACAAAGCCCGGGAACCTCAAAATCAACAAGTGGCTTATGAGAAGCTCAACTAATATGGAACATATATTGATATGGAACTCAAATGTTCATACCTTTTATGACTACTTTATGAGGTGTACAACATCAAATCTTTAACTATTTGTTATCAAACTTGTAATAATTTCCTTAAGATTGTTGCCAATCTGTGTTATTAAAATCAGAAATTACTGGTTGTAATAAATCATTCAGAAACACGAAGTAACTTAGATTTTTAGAACCAGTAAGTAAGATGAACAAAAATTTATTTGTAAAAAATAATTGAATCTGTAAAAACTTACCAGAATCTGGAATACTCTTTTTAATAATTCAGGAAGAAAATCAAGTCCACTGAATTCACAGTGTCCCCTTAAGGAAATTATTCCCCTCTAGTATCCGAGGTTTGATTTGGAATATAACCTCCCAGGGTAAAATGATCTTAATCAGTAGAGTATAGATACCAAAAACTTTACTGTCAGCGAATCAATCCACAGCAGGAAAGTACACGAAGAAATATGTGTTTTTAAGAAGAAGAACGATCAGAAAATTCGTAGGAATACTCTTAAGACTGAATGGTATTTATAGGCAAGAAGAATATATTATGAAAGGTTGCAACCCTTTCAGAATTGACACGACCATTAATGAAAGGTTGCAAACTTTCAAATGGTATTGACTGTTCCTGAAAGTTGCAACCTTTCAGAACAGTCATGGCGGGAATTTCTAAATATAACGGAATTTAAAAATGGGTCACGCAATCCGAGTCGGGTCGGGTTAACTAAAAAGTTGAAAATATTTCGGTTAACTTCTGTTATCAACTAATTAATTGAAAATAATTTTTGGCCATTTAATTTATTGAATAAATAATTAAAATAAATTTGTCCAAAAAATTATCTCTCGATCGATCATTTGCCAAAGCCAAAGCCAAAGCCGAAGCGAGCGAGCGACGACGAAGGCGGCGCGAAGGGAGTCCCTCTTTCCAAACTTTTTAACAATTAATAGGAGTGTTTATTTATTTAAACTCTTTTATTTTCATTTCCATTACCGATGAGGGACTATTGCCTTTTTCATTAAAGCATTAGAGGACTTTTCAAGTTTCAACCTTTCAAGTTCTAAACTTTTCAAACCTCTCCTTCCCTCTATTTCCCATCATTTCTTGCTACATACCCAACAATCCTCCACATTGATGGGGAATAGTTATAACATAGGAATGCCCGGACAATTGTGTACTTTACAAGCAAGGATTAATTGCATCTGGATAAGTAGGTTTCCCCTTGGACTTTCCGTAGTGAACATATGTCGGATATACTCGGTCAATCGGTAGATGTGATATCTTTGAACCGTTGAACTTTGGTGTATACCTAGACGACCATATGTCACACAATTAACCCTTTACTGTTTATGATTCTTACGGTTGTGTTCGTTTCAGCCATGAACACCTCCTGGTTTCATGAGTGTATAGAGAATAGGATTTTGACATAAAATTCTCTTTGAAGTGGCTTCCACTTCACACTCACATTGGTGATTTCTAACCGTGTCATCTCGTAGATACACTATTTGGTCAAATCTACCAAACTTAGCAAATCATTAAAAACTTTAAGCTTTATTACCTCATTAACAAGCCTTAAAGTCTTAATATTTTCCTGAACATTGTCTTCATCAGGAGAATGGATTGAGTTAATTGACAATGTCGAATCGTCAGCCACAACTTTGTTTTTCTCCTTGAATCTAGCTCTTGGGATCTCCAGTCTGCTAGATAGAGTTACCGTTATGCTGACTTGTCCTAAGCTGTAAACCCATTACCTTAGATGATCTTTCAACTGCCTCTCTCACTAGGCCTTTCGTTAGTGGATCTGAAACATTATCGCTTGACTTTACATAGTCAATTGTGATAATTCCACTAGAGAGCAGTTGTCTTACGGTGTTATGTCTACGTCATATATGATGAGACTTCCCGTTGTACATAACGCTCCCTGCCATACCTATTGCTGCTTGACTATCGCAATGTATGCAAATTGGTCCAACAGGTTTGCGCCAGAATGGAATATCCTCTAGGAAATTCCAGAGCCATTCCGCTTCTTCACCAGCCTTATCCAAAACAATGAATTTAGATTCCATTGTGGAGCGAGCAATACATGTCTGTTTGGAAGATTTCCAAGAGACAGCTCCTCCACCAAGTATTAATACATAACCACTCGTGGATTTTACATCATTTGACCCGGTGATCCAATTTGCATCACTATATCCTTCAATCACAGCAGGATATTTATTATAATGCAAAGCATAATGTTGTGTCCATTTTAGATAACCCAACACATGTTTCATAGCCATCCAGTGAGTTTGATTCGGATTACTAGTGTACTGACTCAATTTACTAATAGCACATGCTATATATTGTCGCGTGCAATTCATAATATACATCAAACTTCCCAACACTCTGGCATATTCCAATTGAGAGTCACTTTGACCTTCATTCTTTTTAAATGTACAACTTAAATCAATTGGAGATTTGACTACATTGAAATTCAAGTAATTGAACTTATCCAATACTTTTTCAATATAATGAGATTGAGATAATGCTAGTCCCTGGGGAGTTTTGATAGTCCTGACACCTACGATCAAATCAGCAACTCCTAAGTCTTTGATATCGAACTTGCTGGACAACATGCGCTTAGTAGCATTTATATCGTCAATTTCTTTACCCATTATTAACATGTCATCAACATACAAACAAACAATGACTTCATGATTCAGAACGTTTTTAATGTAAACACATTTATCACATTCGTTAATCTTGAATCCATTTGCCAACATTATTTGATCAAATTTAGCATGCCATTGTTTGGGTGTTCGCTTGAGTCCATAAAGTGACTTCACAAGTCTGCACACTTTCTTTTCTTTACCAGGAACTATAAACCCTTCAGATTGTTCCATGTAAATTTCTTCCTCTATTTCTCCTTTTAAGAAGGCTGTCTTTACATCCATTTGGTGGATTTTAAGAACATGCACTGCTGCTAGTGCTTTGAACATCCTAATTGATGTTATCCTTGTTACTGGAGAGTATGTGTCAAAGTAGTCTAGACCTTCCTTTTGTCTGTACCCTTTGACTACCAGTCTAGCCTTATATTTGTCAATAGTCCCATCAGGTTTCATTTTCCTTTTAAAGATCCACTTTGATCGTAAAGGTTTATTTCCTGGAGGAAGATCAGTTAGTTCCCAAGTGTGAATGCTTAAAATTGATTCAATCTCACTATTGGCTGCTTCTTTCCAATAAGTTGACTTTGACGAAGACATAGCTGCTTTAAATGTTTGAGGCTCATTTTCAAGCAATAGTGCTACAAAATCTAGTCCGAAAGAAACAGATTTTCGTTGTCGAGTACTTCGCCTAGGTTCATCAGTAGTTAGAATATTTTCCATTGATTCTTCTCGTGGTCGTTTAGGTCTTTCACTTGTTGACTCACTTTCAACTTTATACGGATAAATGTTTTAACAAAAATCTGCATTAGCTGATTCAATTATCGTATTAACATGAATCTCAGGATTATCAGATTTGTGAACCAAAAATCGACAGGCTTTACTATTCACAGCATACCCAATAAAGACACAATTATTGATTTGGGTCAAATTTTTAACCCTCTTCGGTAAAGGAACCTCTACCTTGGCTAAACACCCCCACACTTTGAATATTCAAGTTGGGTTTTCTTCCTTTCCACAACTCATATGGAATTGATTTTGTTTATCGATGGGGTACTCTATTGAGTAATTTATTAGCTGTAAGGATGGCTTCCCCCCAAAGATTTCGCGGTGAACCAGAATTGATCAGTAAGGCATTCATCATTTCCTTTAATGTTTTGTTCTTCCGTTCTGCCAAACCATTTTACTGTGGTGTATAAGGTGCATTAGTTTGATGAATAATACCATATTCCAAACATATCTCTGCAAAAGGAGATTCATATTCTCCACCCCTATCACTCTGAATCATTTTTATCTTTAGATTCAATTAGTTTTCCACTTCATTTTTGTATTGCTCAAATAAATCAATTGCTTCATCCTTACTATTACGCAAATATACACAACAAAATCGAGTGCAGTCATCAATAAAAGTTATAAAATACTTTTTTCCACTGCGAGATGGTTTTGACTTCATATTGCATATATCTGTGTGAATTAAGTCTAAAGTTTTGGAATTTCTTTCAACAGACTTGTAAGGATGTTTAACAAACTTACCTTCCACACAAATTTCATATTTTGACTTATCGCATTTAAAATCAGGCAATACGTCTAAATTAACCAAGTTTTCGCAAGGCTTTGTAATTTACATGTCCCAAACGGGCATGCCATAAATCACTTAAATCCAATAAGTAAACAGAAACAAAAATTTTATTAATACTATCAACAACCATTACATTTAGTTTGAAAAGACCCTCATTGAGGTAGCCCTTTCCTATGAACATTTCATTCTTACTTATTACAACTTTATCACTAACTAGGACACACTTAAACCCGTTCTTAACGAGTAGTGCAGCAGAAATTAAATTCTTCCTAATAGTAGGGACATGCAGAACATTGTTCAAATTCAACACCTTGCCGGATGTCATTTTCAACATTACTTTCCCTGTTCCTGCAATCCTTGCTGTTGCTGTGTTTCCCATGAATAAATCTTCATTGTACTCAGCAGGAGTGTACGTTGCAAAGGCTTCTTTCGCAGAGCAAATATGTCTAGTGGCACCTGAGTCGAGAAACCACTCCTTGGGATTTCCAACTAAGTTACACTCCAATATCATTGCACACAAGTCATCTGCATCTTCCATCTTTTCCACGATGTTTGCTTGACTTTTGCCTTTGCCTTTGTTTTTGTCCTTTCTTGGAGCATGACAATCAGAAGGTCTATGACCAACCTTTCCACAATTATAAAAGTTGCCTTTGAATTTCTTCTTGGCCTGTTCTGACTTCTGCCCGTTGGACTTCTTTCTCTTTTTGTCTTTGGTAGGAGCTTCTTCAACAATATTAACTCCAATGATTGTTGAACTCTTATGCGACTTCTTTTCAGCATTTCTGTTATCTTCCTCAATCTTGAGCCGAATCACAAGATTTTCAAGCTTTATTTCTTTACGCTTGTGCTTTAGATAATTCTTGAAATCGTTCCACGAAAGAGGCAACTTCTCGATCATTGCAGCCACTTGAAAAGCTTCATTTACTACCATATCTTCAGCAATCATATCATGGAGAATAAGTTGAAATTCCTGCACATGTGATCCAACAGTTTTACTATCTACCATTTTATAGTCTAAAAACTTTGCGACCACAAACTTTTTCAAGCATGCATCTTCTGTCTTATATTTCTTCTCAAGTGCATTCCACAACTCTTTTGAAGTTGTTATTGCACTTTAGACATTATATAAGTCATCCTCTAAAGCACTGAAAATGTAACCTTTACATAGGAAGTCTGACTGTTTCGATGCTTCAACAATCATAAATTTTTTCCTGTCTGGCATATCATCAGTAGGAACTGGAGTATCTTCACGTGTAAATTTCTGCAGACCAAGAGTGGTAAGCCAGAAAAATACTCGTTGCTGCCATCCTTTGAAATTCACACCTGTGAATTTACCCGGTTTCTCTGCTTGTGATACAAGAGTTCGGGTTGGTGCAGCAACAGCCACTGTAACACCAGTGTTTTCCATTTCTGATAAACAAAATTGATACAATATAAGTAAGCAATAAACTATAATTGCAGACTTGAAGGAGTATAATCACAAATATTTTTATCTCCACCAGAAACACAGATTTAATAATTTCCTTAAGATTGTTGCCAATCCGTGTTATGAAAATAAGAAATTACTAGTTGTAATAAATCATTCAGAAACACGAAGTAACTTAGATTTTTAGAACCAGTAAGTAAGATGAATAGAAATTTATTTGTAAAAAATAATTGAATTTGTAAAAACTTACCAAAATCTGGAATACTCTTTTTAATAATTTAGGAAGAAAATCAAGTCCACTGAATTCACAGTGTCCCCTTAAGGAAATTATTCCCCTCTAGTATCCGAGGTTTGATTTGAAATATAACCTCCCAGGGTAAAATGATCGTAATCAGTAGAGTATAGATACCAAAAACTCTACTGTCAGCGAATCAATCCACAGCAGGAAAGTATACAAAGAAATATGTGTTTTTAAGAAGAAGGACGATCGGAAAATTCGTAGGAATACTCTTAAGATTGAATGGTATTTATAGGCAAGAAGAATATATTATGAGAGGTTGCAACCCTTTCAGAATTGACACGACCATTAATGAAAGGTTGCAAACTTGTAAATGGTATTGACTGTTCCTGAAAGTTGCAACCTTTCAGAACAGTCATGGCGGTAATTTTGAAATATAACGGAATTTAAAAACGGGTCAAGCGCGCTGATCCGAGTCGCGTCGGGTTAACTAAAAACTTGAAAATATTTCGGTTAACTTCTGTTATCAACTAATTAATAAAAATTATATCTCGATCGATCATTTGCCAAAGCTAAAGTCGAAGCCAAAGCCGAAGCCGAAGCCGAAGCCAAAGCCGAAGCCGAAGCGAGCGACGATGACGACGGCGTGAGGGGGGTCCCTTTTTCCAACCCTTTTAACAATTAATAGGAGTGTTTATTTATTTAATCTCTCCTATTTTCATTTCCATTACCGATGAGAGACTATTGCCTTTTTCATTAAAGCATTAGAGGACTTTTCAAGTTCCCAACCTTTCAAGTTCTAAGCTTTTCAAATTCCTCTCCTTCCCTCTATTTCCCATCAATTCTTGCTACATACTCAACAGGTCCAAATTATTCCTAGCTTCTCTCACCCATAAAACCCTTTTCTAAGCATTGATTTATTTGAATAGTCAACTTAGGGGGTGTGAAAAGGAAGGAGGAAAGAATGTCAAGAGAAAGGTGAAGAAAGAAAAGTAAGACTCAACTTTTAAGTTTGTGACAAAAAGAATGAACCCCTCCCTAAAAAAAGGGACAAGGAAAAAGCTTACAAATTATAAAAAAAACAAAAGAAAGGAAAGTGTGAAGAAATAAAAGGGGTATCTAATATTTGAGTCAAAAGTTTAGGCTTGAGTTTCCAAGTGAAAAAGAACTTGAGAAGATGTTAAAATGATTACAACAATGCTTTAAAAAGGTGAAGTCAGTGAGACAAATTGACCGTACCTTTACCCTCAAACCCCATTACAATCCGATAAAGCCCCTCTTGATTTTGTATAAACTAGGTTGTCTGATGATTGGAATATATCGAAAAACCTATGAGACGAAGCTTATGTGTATTTCTTTTTTAGAGAGTGAGAGTTTAGTGATTCCTAACTTTTTTTTAATTGATATGCTAGATAAGATTACAAAATCATTTTTTTATGTGAGGCCACTTCAATACTTTTGTTGAAGCATGATTTTGCATTATTGGAGAGCATGAGTGATCTTGATCTTGTATTGATCCTCATTAGTCATCATTTAAAGCTTATTGAGCAGCATTGGGTCATTGCTTATGCTCGTTAGTATTCTTGTGTTGAAATTTTCATGTTTACCCTCATTGGGAAATATAGTAGGCACACTTGTTGAACTATTCATGTTCTTAATATACTTGAGGACAAGCAAAGTTGAAGTTGGAATTGTTGATGAGGGGTAGATTTACACTCATTTAAGGACTTTTTAGTTCAACAATATTTACTGTTATCAATGCTTATTGACGTTCTATTATAATTATATTTTGGTATATTATGAGTAATGAAAGCTAAGGGACAAGGTAGAAATTAATACATGAATATAAGAGGCCAAAAGCATTTGAAGAGTAGAAATTTCTAGCTGGGGTTGCCTAAAAAAGGGCGGATCGCCTAAAGGTCCTCACCTCGCCAAAGTTTATAATTTTAAAATTATAAAAGACTCAAGGAAGGTTGGCATCTAGAGATATTATTGGTGATTCACCCAAGTGAACGGGCGAAATTAATAGGAATTCATTGACGAAAGTGACACATTTCTGAGTGTAAATTAAAGTTGTAAAGGCAAACAAGGTGGTGATTGGTGATCCAACTAAGGTTTAGACAAGTGAAATCTAAAGGAAAAGAAGGCAATATCAAGATAAAATGAAAATGTATTGTATGAGTAAGGCGAGCCCGACTAATGTCACTGAATAAGTCACAGATAAATTTTGGGAAAACTTTAAATAGTAAGAAAGAGAGAAAATGGAGTCATAGTTTGTATAATATTTTTGTATGAGATTTTGAAGTTTTAGATTTTGAACCTCTGAAGAAATATTCTTAGTTTGAACGCTTACAATAGAGACTTGGAAAGGAGATAGAGATTTTCAATGTAGTTGGAGCTTGAGAGGCTTCTCTGAGTTGGAGCTTGAGAGAGATGGATATATGAAAATGTAAAAAAAAAATTGTGCCCTAGAATATATTACTTTTAAAAAAATTGCAACGGGTTACTGACGTATTCTAACATCCACCAATTACAAATTAATGAGTCTATTAAGAAAAAATTATAATGACAAATATTTTTGTCACTGTAAGATATAAATTTTATTTAAAATTTATTAACAATTTTAGCAACATTTTTCTTTCACTAATTCTGTTGCCCAATATTAATTCTATTTGTCATCGCACTTTATTACTAAATTCGTAGGAAAAATTATTTGGCATATTTCACGCTAATATTTAGCGATAAAATAAATATTCCTTTGTACACATGTTGCTATATTATAACTCAAAAAAGTATTTCACAATTTTGCAACAAAATAGTTATTCCGTAACAAATCCATTGTTATATTGTGCTACAATATTGTTCGTCTTTAATATCTGCCACATTCGGGGAGCACCTCCTAGATGTAATCAGCATCATTCATTCTCTTTTGAGGACGATGATTATCTCTTAGCTTACATCATTACATTCATAGATCAAAAAATGCGGAAAATTTAAAACTTTTCATTACTTCTACATTGAGGTATACATAGACCTCTACATACACATAGTATATATACATCGACTATACATAGACCCTTCGTATAGGAAAATTACTTAACCTTCTACTTTTATTGCACATAGATATATAGAATATGACATAGTCTCAAAAGTATATCTCATCTCATCTCATAACTATCTAACAAGAGTATTACAAATTGGGTATAGCCCATACATCAATACAATAAGACCACATATAGTTCATACAAAGTTTAGTATCCAAATGAATAGGTAATAAACACAAGTTTCTTATACTAAAACAACTTCATAGCTTGATAGTTAAATTGCCTTCGGAAAGTGATGACCTACCCAACTTGGATGAATGAGAATTCCAAGTCTTCCTTCAAAGTCGTCTCAAAGCCCTTCAACGACCGAAACATAAAATGTCGGGGGAAAGGGAGAAAATGGGGTTAGTACACCACTTATACTAAGTATGATACCACATGCATATATTTTATCAAATCATGCTAAAAATGACCTTTCATGAAAACATGTCAATTTACATTTAGAAAGTCTTATGCATATTCAAGAAGACCATATCAATAAACATGACATATTCATTATGTCAAAATCATGTACATCACAAGACCAGTAATCCTAAGTCTAGTCATGCCAACATACATACCACATAATTGAACACTTAGTCAGGACAACTCTACCATCAAGTTACAGTAGCAACAAGCATAGACAAGAGTTCATTTCCTCATAACCAAATAAAGACAATTAACCATGAACCCTCATTAAGTCAACAAGTGCAATGATCAAGCAAAGTCCCATAACCTTACTCAATCAAGTAGTCTAACAAAAACCATGACTAACACCTATCTTCATATAGCATATCATTTGGGAGTAGATGTCATCATACTTTAGAAATAAAGACCGAACACATATTCATAAGTAAAAGCAACCATCATGTAGTATCATCAATGTGCAAGATCATCAAATACATATCATGTACATTTTATAAACAATTTATATAAAGACCATCTTTCCAAGACTTTCCTCAAGTCTAACTAGTGCAATGTTTAGGTAGAGTCACATACCCATACCTAGACTAAGCTAAACCCCTTAGGTTATCCTAGTTAGAGTTCATTCCTTTAATTCATTTTACCTTTGGGGAACATCTTGCCTTAACCGACATAGACCACATGAGATAATGTGGAATCCGGTGCCATGGAACCCTACACCGAAGGAATGGGGACTACTTTGCAAGGTAGTACCAAAACATGAACATAACAACTACGTGGATCGAGTAGCTAGTATTCCTTGGGGGTAACATAGTTCAAGAACTAGGAGATATAGTTGGAACCCTTTTTATGGTACATGCATTTTGTTCTCCAATCTCAAGAGTACATTAGTGATCCTACCTTCTCTATGTGGTAAGGGACACTCCTCACTCTAGTTCACTTGGTGCTAAGCTAGAGTCCCTTTTTGAAATGTCTTTAATTGATCATCATAGCTTAATGTAGGTCATAGGTTCTAATCCCTTGTGTAGTCATTGTCATTAACTTATTAGAAACTGCATCAGAATATCCTTTCATGGCAACCCTCATTTGTGAGATTAGAATAACATCATAATCATATCATAATAAAGCACATTGGTACGTCATAGACAACCTTATATCATTTCATCTTAAACCTTGTTTCACAATCACATAGTAAAGGCATTTCAATTCATCATCGTACCAACACCTACTTAGGCTAATCACATGACATGCTTCAATTGAACTACATCATCAATCATAAGCCATCAATCACAATCCATCATAAAGACTTGCTCTATCTCATTCAATAGCCATCCTCATGGTCTTACCATCAACCAACCAATTACATCCTATAATAGATGTAGTAACATCAATCAATAGTAATTAACAAAAGAATTAGTTCAATTGCATCATCACTATCCACTTAACATCTATTCATAACCTAAGGTTCAGGGGAATAGGGTTCATCATGTATTGTTCAAGAATTAGATCAAATCCCAACAAAACTTTACCCCAGGTAGTCCATGAATAAATTAGAATAAAAAAACAGGTCTATTGATGAATTCATCATACTTCAATTCCTATCAATTTACAATCAAGATTAAGATTTGGGGAATTGGGGGAAAGAAGCATGATCAACATGAAATTCAATCAATTAACGTCAATTAACCATCAATCTATACCTAATTAGTCATAAGTAATCACAATTAATTAAGATCAATCACCAATTTGAACTTTAAAAGAAAACCCATTAGAATTGGAAAACCCCACGGAATTGGGTAATGTAGAAATCAACTTTGAGAGGACCTCTTGGGGAAAGAAATCCCAATATTTAATTAACCATACCTTAATGACGATTAATCCTTTAAATTGAAGTGAAATCCTAGAGAAATTGACCTTCTTCTTCGAGCTTTCTTCCTTCTTCAATGGAGGAATTGGGGAGAGAGAAAGTAGAGAGAGATAAGTGCTTTTGGGTTTGTTTTAGGAATTGGGTTTGGAGTGAGTTAAAATGGATTAAGACGTATCCTATGACAATATATAATCACCCCCTAAATTACCCAAAATACCCCTCACTTAAGTTGGTCTCTTTGGGAAGTCAAAATGTCAAAGTATGACTTTTACCAGATCTGGGATGTGGCTCCGCATCGCGGGGCCAACACACATTTTTAAATATTGAAAATGAGACTGAACAAGTGAGGTCCTTGTGGGATGTGCTTTACTCAGCAGCCCACTGATTCTTGACTTAAGTAGGATGCTTTGGCAACCTGCCCACCCATATTGGGGTCCTGCTGAATGAATTTTCGAAGAGTCCTTAGGGTGTCGCTTTCACATCCTTAGACTCTCTATACTAAAGTATACGAAAAGTCACTATTCAGTTTTAGAATTCATTTGACCCTCCAAAATTATCCCCAAATATAGAGACATCAACTAGTTCAATTAAGCTAGTTTCCGAACGTCATGGATGTTCTTTGACGCCTTTGCTCTAACACTTCTCGGATGACTTATATACATTATTTTAGGTATTAAAACATTATATAAACCCTTATATCTCATGTAAGTCTCTAGATTAGGTCTCGACTATTCTGAGTGTTACATTATCCCCTCTTTAGGAACATTCGTCCTCGAATGACACTAAACTTTTAAAAAGGGAAAGGATAGACTCAAAACTAACAACCAACCAACAATCTACAACATCAACATGAGTTCAACGTATCTTTAAAGAGCCAATAATGCAAATTTTCCTTTCTCAACATATCAACATGCTTAGTATCACTTAAGGAACACAACAACATAGCAAATACACATATAAGTGCAAGTCAAGCAGAAGGGCATTTTTCCATGATAAACATGTTCTCTTTTGCAAAACAATTCAAATTCAAATTAAATCATTATTTTCCTTATAAATAGGAATAGATAACCTTAATTAGCAAAGAGATGAGGTTAACGGGACTTCATTCCGACTTTGACTTCCCATGTTGCTCCCTCAACTAGGTGGTTTATCCATAACACTTTAACAAGAGGCCACCTCTTTGTTCCTAAAGTCTTCACTTGACGATCAAGGATTTAAACCGGAACCTCCTCATAGGAGAGGTTATCCTTCACACCAAGACACTCAATAGGAAGACTAGACTCGGGATCACCGATACACTTCTTAAGCATAGAAATGTGAAAAACCGGATGAACCAAAGCCAATTCACTAGAGAGTTTCAACTCATAGCCAACCTTACCAACCTTTTACAAGATTTCATTGGGACCCACATAACGAGCACTCAAATTCCCTTTCTTTCCAAAACTAACCACCCCTTTCATAGGTGAAATTTTCAAGTACACCTTATCACCTTCTTCAAACTCTAATTCCCTTCTCCTATGATTAGTTTAAGACTTTTACCGACTATAGGCTGTTTGCAATCATTTTTTTATGATATAAACTTTTTCCAAAGTCTTATAAATCAAATCGAGACCCAAAAGTGTAGATTCACCCACTTCAAACCATCCAATTGGAGACCTACATCTCCTACCATACAAGGCTTCATAAAGAGCCATAGATATATATGAATGGTAGCTATTGTTGTAAGAAAACTCCACCAAAGGAAAATGATTGTCCAAATTTACCTTAAATCAATGATACAATCTCTAAGAATATCCTCAACGGTTTGAATAGTACGCTCCACTTGACCATCCGTTTGGGGATGAAAAGATGTGCTTAACTTCACCTTAGTACCCAACCCTTCTTGGAATGACCTCCAAAACGTAGATGAGAATTGTGCACCATATCCGATATGATGGATAACGATATTCCTGGAGACACACAATCTCATCTGTGAAGATCCTTGCATAATCTTCCGCCGAATAAGTAGACTTGAGGGGAATGAAATGAGAGGATTTGGTCAACCTATCCACAACCACCCATATAGAATCATATTGCTTTTGTGTCAGAGTCAAGCCTACCACAAAATCCATATTAATGTCTTCCCACTTCCATGTAAGAACATTGATTTTTTGTTGTAAACCACCTTACTTTTGGTGTTCGGCTTTCACTTGTTGGCCTTTTGGACACTTAGCAACAAATTCCTCTATGTCCTTCTTCAAACCTTCCCACCGAAATACTTCTCTAAGGTTACATTTGTGTCGAACCTGATTGAATGGAGTAATGGGACCCGCAAGCTTCCTCAAGAATCCGGCTCCTCAAACAATCTACATTGGAAACACACAACCTTTCTTGATACCTCAGAACACCATCCCCCCTAAAGAGAATGACTCATTAAGCTTGCCAAGAACCGATTCCTTTCAACTCCATCAATGGTTGATCAAGGTGTTTTTTGGACATCACCTCAACCACCAAGGATGACTCGGAGTTCTGGTGGACCATAAAACCAGCACTCGGAGACACACTACCCAATCTATCCAACCTATGAATATATTTCACTAGGTCTTTCTTAGAATTCTCTATATGAGACACACTACCCAGGGTCATACGACTTAGAGCATTCGCAACCACAATGACCTTGCCGGGGTGGTAGAGAACACTCATGTCCTAATCTTTCAACAATTCCAACCACATTCTTAGTCGGAGATTCAACTCTTTTTGCGTAAATACATATTGGAGACTCTTATGGTCGGTATACATATCAACATGGACACCATACAAGTAATGACTCCATATATTTAAGGCAAATACCACGGCCGCTAACTGAAGATCATGAGTTGGATAATTTCCCTCATACACCTTATGTTGTCTAGAAAAATAGGCTACTACCTTCCCATGATGCATAAGCACACACCCTAAACCCACTTGGGCCGCATCACAATATACAACGAAGCCCTTTGTACCCTCCGGTAAAGTCAACACTAGAGCGAAAGTAAGCCTATCTTTCAAGAATTGAAATCTTCTCTCACATGCCTACAACCACTCAAATTTCTTACTCTTTTGGGTCAAAGTAGTCAAGGGAGATGCAATGGATGCAAAACCATCCATAAACCTCCGATAATAACCCGTTAGACCCAAGAAACTCCGAATGTCAATTGGAGTCAATTCTTGACCGCCTCAGTTTTCCTTGTAACATAGCCGAATGAAATTCCTCTTGCAAGTCATCCGACACTCCCGTCACAAAGTGTTTCATTTCATCTCTCGGATCAAAAACCAAAGAAGGAGAATATTTTGACAATTGAGTAAATTTAGAGGTGTATTCAAGTACACTCATACATACTTGGTGAATGTTGATGAACTCCACCACTTTAGCTTCCCGGTTCTCCCTAGGAAATAATCTACCAAGAAAAGACTTCTTGTACACCTCCCAAGTCACTGGTCCAACCCTTAACTACCTATTGTCCCTCCATTTGACATACCAAATTGGGGCCACACCTTTGAGCTGGTAAGTGGCTAACTCAGCATTCTCACTAGTATTCAACCCCATAGAATAGAGGATCTTGTAGATTTTGTCAATGAACGCATGGGGGTCTTTTTCAAACTTGGACCCATATAATGTAGGGGGATTCATCCTAGTAAAATCCCTTAGACGAGAGGCCATAGTAGTAAATTGTTGGTTTTCCCGGGGTACAACCACCCGATTAGCTTTTAGTAGTAAATTGTTTGTTTGCCCGGGGTACAACCTCCCGATTAGCTTGGTCCATCACGGCTTGGGCTTGAGTAGTGACGACTTGTGCTTGCGTAGTAATGAATAGGCCCATGTGGACAAGGGCATCCCTTATGTCACCATCCGTCAAAGGAGGAGGATTGACCATGGCTTGGTCATCATTAAATTCTTCTCAAGGGGAGGAACTTGATACACACGTGGAGGAACTCCCGCATTGGCAATCTTTTTCTCAAGTCTTTGTGTTGCATTCCTAAGTATTCATTGCCTATAATCACAATAGGAGGATTAGATTCAAGAGCACATAGATCTAACACTCTAGAGGCACAATATTGGACTTTCAATAAAGTGAGTGTTTCCGAAGCATCGTATAAAGTTATTCATAACTGTGGCGTCCTTCATAATTATGAATGCGAATCCACATAGAAGTGGTTGAGAAAGAAATCATCTCAAAGATATCTAACCTCATACTCTGATTCCAAGTTTGTCACATCTGGGGAGCACCCACTAGACGTAACCGGCGTCATCGTCCTCTTTGAGGACTAAGACTAGCCTCTTAGATTACATCATTACATTCATATGTAAAAAACGTTAAAAATTTAAAACTTTTCATTACTTCTACATTGAGGTTTACATAGACCTCTACATACATAGTGTATATATATATATTAAGTATACATAGACCCTTCGTATAGGAAGATTGCTTAGACTTCTACTTTTATTGCAATAGATATTTAGAATATTACATAATCTCAAACGTATGTCTCATCTCATAAACATCTAACAAAAGTATATCAAATAGGGCCTAGCCCATACATCAATACAATAAGACCACATATAGGTCATACATTGTTTAGTATCCAAATGAATAGGTAATAAACATAAGAGTATCAATACTAAAACAACTTCATAGCTCTATAGTTGCATTTCCCTTGGAAAGTGAGGACCTACCCAACTTGGATGAATGACAATTCCATGGTTTCCTTCAAAGCATAGTGACCATATCTAGTTCGGAAAGGTCTTTTGGGAACGTCTTCACCTGTCACTCTAAGTTGGTGATATACCAACCTTAAGTCAATCTTGGAAAAGTAACTAGCACCTA
Organism: Solanum pennellii; assembly: GCF_001406875.1. Classification (NCBI taxonomy): domain Eukaryota; kingdom Viridiplantae; phylum Streptophyta; class Magnoliopsida; order Solanales; family Solanaceae; genus Solanum; species Solanum pennellii. Next base: position 9,821,132 of record NC_028646.1, on the reverse strand, counting down.
GTAGTTTATCAAATAGATCATCAATCCTAGGGAGAGGATATTTGTTCTTTATGGTGACCTTATTGAGTCGGCGATAGTCAATGCACATTCTAAGGGACCTATCCTTCTTCTTAACGAACAAAACCGGAGCACCCCATTGAGAAATACTATGTCGAATGAAACCCTTGTCTAGTAAATCGTTGAGTTGGAGATTTAACTCTTTAAATTTAGTCAGAGCCATCATATATGGAGGAATTGAAATGGAATTCGTATCAGGCAACAAATCAATGAAAAGTCAATTTCCCGTTCGGGAGGAACTCCTGGAAGATTATTACGAAAAACCTCTGGGAATTCTCACTACAGGAACTGACTCAATATAAGGATTTTCACATTCTAGGTCCTTAACTCTCACCACATGATATAAAAAAATCCTTGGCTGTCATCTTACAAGCCTTCAAACACGAAACGAATTGACCCCTTGGCATAGAATTTCCCCCATTCCACTCTAGAATAGGTTCATTATGGAATTGAAATTACACTTCCCTTGTTCAACAATGTATGGAAGCAAAAAAAATCATGAAGCCAATCCATACCCAAGATGATATCAAAATCAAATATGTCAAGTTCTACCAAATCTGCAAGAGTAACTCTATTGGGCAACATTACAATACATTTCCTATAGACTCTTTTTGCAACTACAGAGTCAACCACTAGGGTACAAACCAAAGGGTTCAATCAGAGGATCAGGAAGTACATCAAACATATTAGTTACCAAAGGTGTAACAAAAGAAAGAGTAGCACCTGGATCAAGCAATGCATAGACATTAACAGAGAAAACTTGTAACATACCTGTCACAACGTCGGGAGAGCTTTCTTGTTCACCACTAGCCTTGAGTGCATAGAAATAGTTATTTTTTTGAGCTTCTGAACTAGGAACGCTTGGTTAAGATTACCATTCCCCTTGCCTTGGCTTCTCACATTAGGGCAATCTTTCACCATATGGCGACCCTTGACACAACCATAGTAACTAATAGTCCCAACAAGACATGCACCCACATGTGTCTTACCACACATACCACAAGTTGGTCTCTCTTTTGGTGGATCAACATTTCTCCCCTTTTTAGGTTTAAGATTAGAACCTCTATCATTGGGATTCTTGGAGAAATTAGAAGGAACCTTATTTGAAAACCTCTTCTTAAACTTAGGCTTGTCTTGAACATCAAGCCTACTCTTAGAAGAACCACTTTCAAATGACTTTTCCCTCTTTGCTTCCCTATTCCTTCTCCTTAGACAACTTTCCTCAACCGGTTGAGCATGAACCACAAACCTAGAAAGATCCATATTGCCATGAAGCATGGTTGCATGACATTCTTCTTCAAGCTCTTCGTGTATGCCCGTGATAAAACGATTCATTTCATCCCTAGCATTTGAAACAAAAGAAGAAGCACATTTGGAAAGCTTAATAAATTTCATGGAGTATTTCTTAACACTCATATCTCCTTGACGAAGGTTTATTAACTCCTCTACCTTAGCTTCTCATTGTTCCGTTGGAAAGAATCTGTCAAGAAAGGCCTTTTTTAAGATCTTCCAAGTCACGGGACCATCTACTAAAGCCTTATTATCCTTCCACTAATTGTATTATGTCTGAGCCACGTTCTTAAGTTGATATGCAACAAGCTCAACCTTCTCAGTAGTACTCACACCCATAGAAAAAAAGATCTTGTAGACCTCATCAAGTAAATCTTGGGGGTCTTCATCAAATTTTGATCCAAAGTACATGGGAGGATTCATCCTCGCAAACTCTCTCAAATGTCTAGCCATATTAATTGAATGTTGGTTATCTCGAGGAACAACCTCCCTATTAGCTTGAGCCGTGATGGCTTGAGCTTAGATGGTCATCGCTTAGGCCATTTGGAACAGGGCTGCCCTCACCTAACCATACGTGATAGCCGGAGGATTCACTGGAACTTGATCATTTACCGGAGCTTTCAGCTGAGAAGCATTTCGATTGCCTTTGGGAGTACCTCCCGCATTGGCAATATCTTCTCCTACACTACTCGTGGCTGTCTTTCTTGTGTTCATCACCTATAAGCACAAGAAAGGGATTAGATTGTAAAAGACACATAGTGTCAAAACTCTAAAGGCATGACATAAGGGTATCAAGAATAAGACAAGTTTCCTAGTCATCACATAGCCTCTCATCCATAGTTGTGGACCGTTTCACAACCATGAACAAGAAACTACGTAACGTGGTTTAGTGAGACATTAGTCCTAAGGAGATTTAACCTCATGCTTTGATACCAACCTTGTCACACCCCGAGAGCATACCGAAGATGAGACCAGCGTCCTCATCCTTTTAGAGTACGCAGACAAGCCCTTAGCATTCGTCATAACACGTGATCTGTAAAAATTGTGGAAAAATTAAAACTTTTACATTCTACTTGAAGTATACTTAGACTTTATACTTATCACTTATAAAACATATGATATTATAAGAAATTTTCTCACATATATAAAACCATCTAAAGAGTGCAAATATGGACTTAGACAATACATAGTCAATTTTCCATATAGGTCGTAATACAAAAGAATCCAAAGAAATATGATGGAAATAGGATATTCCTAATATCTACTTGTGTCTTCATATACTGGAAAATAAAGGATTGTCCTGAACATGAGGACCTACCAAGACTTGGAGAAACAGTTCCAACCTTCTTCAAATTGACATCCTTAAACTTCAATGGCCGAAACCTACAGTTATAGTAATATAAAGTAATGGTATTAGTACACTACATGTACTAAGTATGGGTATATGCACATAGCATTTAAGGACATGGATGAAAAAGGATCATTTATCATATCTTTAGAAAACATGCTAAGTTATATGAAAGTCTTCAATGCACATACCATATAAAATATACGAGTTGAGGTTCCATCAACATAAAGCATGATCATAAGCAAAGACATATTATCATAGAGTCACATTAACTTTTATTATTTAATAGATCACATAACGTAGCATAAAAAAAACTTATCAACGATCCCATCCCCAACCTACAAGTTCGATGATAATGTGAAGCCCCAAAACCCCACACAACAACGTAGATATGATAGGAGACCATAAGTAAAGCTTTGCTTCATATAACTTGTAACATAAGAAGTGATCACTTCATTTAAAAATATAACCCAATGACATATTCATCATAAAGAACAACATCATATAAGAGTAACATTATGTATCATAAACATCATACCTTTCATATTATCATATTACATACAAACAATATCGTAGTAGTTCCCTTAGAGTCAACTCGTGTAATGCCTAGGTAGAGTCCCATGCCCTTACCTCTACTAAGTAGACCCCTGAAGTCACCCTAGTCAACATTCATTTAATTGTCTTTCATTTTACATGAGGAAACATACGTCTTAGTCGACATAGACCATGTGACCAAAATATGGAATCCAATGTCATAAAACCCCACACCGAAATAAGGTGGTCTACCGGTCAAAGAGAAAACCTAACATTGTATAGCTTTCAAGTTGGATCCACTAGATAGTATCCTGTGGTGGCAACATAGTTCAAGAAGTAGGAGATGTATTAGAGACCCATAGATCCAGATGACATGGAAGCCTCAATCTAATGAGAGTCATTGTGAACCTACCTTCCCACTAGGGAAGGGACACTCTCATATCTAGTTCATCGGTGCTTAGCTTAAGTCCCTTTTCTTGAATAACCTTTAAGTTGTATTTTATCATAAACTTATCATAGATCATAAGATATTAATTCCTTGTGTAAACATGATCATGAGCTCTTTATTATTACATGAGAATTTCCTTTCATCATAACCATTCGTATGTGAGATTAACAGAACATAGTCATCTTGTGTAAAGTATACAAGGGAATATCGTAACTTGCATTTATTGTGTTCTTATCATGTTATCACAAAGAACAAGGTAACAGACCAAAATATCCACATAGCAACATCATACATACTGTCACAACACATCATCATGACTTTAGAAGACTTACCTCTTGCTTCGAAGAACTTTATTCAAGAACTTAGTTCAACTTACAACATCCATAATCATAACATAGTGAAATACTCAATATCATAACCAAGAACAACTCTTCAAATCATACACAATATCAATGCATAATGTAGGGTAAAGGAAAGAGACATTTAAGAGTTCATTCTAGTGTTAGTTCCATTCCCAGCATTTTCATATTATCAAGTAGTGGAAACAATCATACAAAACCATCGTGCAGATAAGAACATGATTGTCACGAAATTAAGACATAAATAACATCATACTCAAAAAATAGTGTGGAATAGACCATGTAGAACACTTACTTTTCATTGAAAATCCTAAATCTAGGGTTAAGAAGAAAAATACGTTTTGTAGAGTAAAAACCCTATTACTAGTAATTCTTGAACACTTATCTTTGAAAGGAACTCTTGAGGAAGGAATGCCAAAAGCGAAAAACTAATATATTATACATGAAGAATCCACGAAAATTGGATGAAAAGCTTGAGGTGTTTGTCTTCTTCCTTAAGCTCTTCTTGTTCTTCAATGGAGTTTGTCGAAAAGAGAGCGTTCTTGACAGTATGAGAGAAATTTCGTTTGATCTGGTTTTGGACGTGTAAAAGTTATCTAAATTAACCTAATATCAATATATAGTCATCATATGAATTACCCAAAAGACCGTCCACTTAAGTTGGTCTTTTAATAAATTACATTACCAAAAATACGAATTTAACAATTCTGGGAAGTACGTACGCTTCGCTGGGACAAATCACATCATTTTTAATAAATTTTTATTTGAGTAAGTGAGGTTCATGTCAGCCTCACGTCGCGAGAGTTCCTCTTAAATATTGAGGAAGAACACCTCGTACAGGCGCGCGTCGCACGCCATGCCTCCTCTTCTGCCTGCTCGAAGGCTGACAGGTAGCCTGTCCACTCATTTTTGGGTCCTCCCCAAGGACCCTTAGGATGGTCCTTGGGGTATCGTTAACGAACCTTTGGACCGTTTTTACTACATACTACCTATGCAAGGACACTTTACCAGTTTTGGACTTCATTTGACACTTTGAAACCTTTACCCAACATAGGGATGTCAACTAGTTCAAATTACCTAGTTTTAGAATGTCATGGTCTTTCTTAGTCGTTTTGACTCTAACCTTTTCCAAATGAGTTATAAACATTAATATAGGTCTTCGAAAATCATTTAAAACATTTTTAATGTATTAAGATCTAGTCTACGTCATGGCATTTCCGAGTGTTACAATGGGGGTGCCGGATTAACTGAAGAAAGAATGCCTTTTGGCTATGCAATATGATAATATGACAATTTCTCATCTCATGGTTCATGATAAGCAAGTGTAAGAGACAAGGGTTAAGAGGAAGAGTAGGGATGCCAAGAGGGCAAGGTCTTAAGATAGTGGTTCTTCCAAGGGTAGGCTTGATATCCAAGATAAGCGTACATTTAGGAAGATGTTTTTGTCACGACCCAAAACGAGTCGTGAGTGGCACCCACACTTAGCCTACTAGGTGAGCGAACCAAGAAATCTAAACCCCAACATTTACCAATAGTTCAACTATAATTAACAAAAATAATGCGGAAGACCCAAAACTTATTAATGTAACCAAGTAAATAAGCTTCTAAAGTTTAACACTTATTATCCCCAAAATCTGAAAGTCATCACATCAAGAACATCTATCCTCAAATTACCAAGTCTAAGAGTATTTAAGAAACCAACAAAAGTAAAAAGATGGTCCATGTCCGAAATTCAAAGACATCAAGACGTGAAGGAGAGAATCCAGCACGAGCTAGGAATAATAGCTCACCCCGAACTCTGATGTGCTGAAGACTGGCTAGAGCTGAGGGCGATTCAAAGTCGATGGTACACTTGCTGCACTCCACAAAATAACAAAGAAGAAAATACAAGTAGGGGTCAGTACAAGGAACACGTACTGAGTAGGTATCATCGGCCAACTCAAAATAGAAACCAATATATATTGAATAATAATATAAAATCAACTACAATACTTAACAGGGGGCAAGCAACAAACACATGAACCATTGACAACAACGCCATAATAGGTACACCATCAATCACAACATCAAGCACACCTATGAGGACTCATGCCTCCACACCATACTCATTCGGGAAATAGGTTCTTTGAGTTTAAGTATATTAAATTAATTCAAGATTCCTTTCCTTTAATGTTATCATGTCGGAACGTGACACTCCGATCCCATATACCGTGTCGGAACGTGACACTCCGATCCCATAATACCGTGTCGGAACGTGACACTCCGATCCCATAATACCGTGTCGGAACGTGACACTCCGATCCAATTATCTCATTATTTATTTCATCAAGCCTTCTTTATTCAAGGCATCATTTTAATAGAGAGGGTTCAAGATTAGAAATTCAACACTCTCATAATTTTAGGCCAACCACAAACAACACAATCAAAACATACAACCACACAATCAAGTACATAGGAGACTTTACAATATCACTCAATACATATCAATCGCTATTTAGAGTTTATCTATCACATAGAAATAAACCATAACCTTCCTCCACTGAAGAACCGAAATCAAGCAAGCTACCTCTCCAATTCCTTTGCCTTCCTCAGTGCCTATGAACCTTTTCAATCTGAAGTCTAAGTCGCTTGCTTTCTTCTTTCGTTCACGCTCTCTCTTTCGTTCTCCTCTTCTGCTCTTTTTATTTTTCTTCTACAGATTCTTTTTACCCTAATTATCATATAATCAATTATAAAAAATGATAAAAGTAACCCACTATTTATTTCACTATTATCTTCTTTAACCACCAACTAAATAAATTATTAAAATTACCCCACTAATTTCATAATTATAATTATGAATAGTCCAAAACACCCATTTAAAATTTAGCGGAAGTCCGACCAAGTGTGGGGTTACGCAGCTTGTGACGGTCCGTCGTATCTATGACGGTCCGTCCTGCAGGTCCGTCATGAAGTTCAGAGAAGTAATCCCAGTACCCAGATTCCAAGAGTTGAAGTGTTTTGGAACGAAGACCCTCGACGGACCGTTGTGCCTATGACGGTTCGTCATACTTGCCGTCGAGGGTAGTGAAGAGAGCAGCAGAAGAAATTGCACAAGTATGGGACGACGAAGTCCATGACGGTCCGTCGTGACCATGACGATCCGTCGCGTGGTCCGTCGACCCAGTAAGTATTTATCAAAAATAATTCTACTGCTCAAACCGACTAAATGGGTTGTTACAATAGATACCAATTTACCCATCGTTCGTCCTCGAACGATCACAGGAAGAAAAGGGGAGGGCGAGAAAGAGTACCTGAATTTGTAAAAAGATGTGGATATCTTTCTTTCATATCGACCTCACTCTCCCATGTGGACTCTTCAACTGGCCGATCCTTCCACTGAACCTTGATAGATGCAATCTCCTTTGATCTCAACTTGCGTACCTCCCTATCTAGAATAGCACTAGGCTCTTCCTCATAAGACAGATTCTCATCAAGAAGAATTGAATCCCAACGAATAATATAATTTCCATCACCATGGTATTTTTTCAGCATAGACATGTGAAATACCGGGTGCACTCCTGACAACCCTGGAGGCAATGCCAATTCATAGGCCACATCCCCCACGCGCTTCAGAACTTCAAATGGACCAATATACCTCGGACTAAGCTTACCTCGCTTACCAAACCGCATCACACCTTTCATGGGTGAAACCTTCAGCAAGACTTGTTCACCCTCCATAAAATCCAAGTCTCTAACCTTTCGATCTGCATATTCTTTCTGCCTACTCTGAGCTGCTAGAAGCTTCTCCTGAATGAATTTTACTATATCTAACGATTCCCTCAAAAGATCGGTACCCCAAGGTCTCACGTCAAATGCATCAAACCAACCAATGGGAGACCTACATCTCCTCCCATACAGTGCCTCAAATGGGGCCATATCAATACTTGAGTGATAACTATTATTGTATGAAAACTCTGCTAAGGGTAAGAATTTATCCCAATGACCACCAAATTCTATCACACATGCACGAAGCATATCCTCCAACACCTGAATCGTTCGCTCCGACTGACCATCGGTCTGAGGGTGAATTGCAGTACTAAGATCCAGCCTAGTACCTAATTTAGCATGTATTGTTCTCCAAAACATAGAAGTAAATTGCGTACCTCTATCTGATATGATGGAAAGTGGAACTCCTTGCAATCGAATAATTTCTGAGATATAGTGTTTGGCTAACTTCTCTACATTGTAAGCCATCTTGACCGGAATGAAGTTAGCAGACTTAGTTAACCTGTCAACAATTACCCAAATAGAATCAAACTTACCCAATGTCTTTGGAAGACCAACCACGAAATCCATTGCAATTCTTTCCCACTTCCATTCAGGAATGGGCATTTTCTGAAGTGTCCCTCCGGGCCTCTGGTGTTCATACTTTTCCTACTGACAATTCGGGCATTGGGCAACAAAATAAACAATGTCACTCTTCATTCTACTCCACCAAAAATGTTGCTTTAGGTCACGATACATCTTGGTTGCACCAGGCTGTATAGAATACCTTGAGCTATGAGCCTCTTTAAGAATAGTGTGAATCAAATCATCAACACGGGGCACACATACCCTTCCCTTAATTCTCAAAACGCCTTCCTCATCAATTATTGCCTCTTTAGCCTCTCCTCGCAATACCATATCTCGAATTCGGCTCAGCTTCTCATCAGCAAACTGCTTTCCCTTAATCTTGTCAAGAAAAGAATATCTTGCCTCCACGCAGGCCAAAAATCCTCCTTTCTCTAGTACTTCCAGCCTCATAAAGTCATTAGCCAAAGTCTAAACCTCTCTAGCCAATGGGCATCTAGAAACCCGTAAGTGGGCTAAACTACCCATGCTCCCTGCTTTTCTACTTAAAGCATCTGCCACAACATTAGCTTTCCCTGGGTGTTAACAAATAGTAATATCATAGTCCTTCAATAGTTCCATCCAGCTCCTCTGCCTCAAATTCAAATCTTTCTGAGTAAAGACATACTGTAAACTACGATGATCTGTATAAACTTCACGCTTGACCCGATATAGATAATGTCTCCATTGCTTTAATGCAAATACAACTGCAACCAACTCCAAATCATGGGTCGGATAGTTACGTTCATGCACTTTTAATTGCCTCGAAGCATAAGCAATTACATTTCTCTCCTGCATTAGCACTGCACCCAAACCAGAATAAGATGCATCACAATAAACAATAAAATTCTTACCTTCCACTGGCAAGGTAAGAATTGGTGCAGTAGTCAACAAGGTCTTGAGTTTCTGAAAACTTTCTTCACATTCATCCGACCATACAAAGGGAACATTCTGCTTAGTCAAATTTGTTAGCTGCGAAGCAATAGAAGAAAATCCCTTGACAAATCGACGGTAGTAGCTAGCTAAACCAACAAAGCTCCTTACCTCTGAAACATTAGTAGGGCTTACCCAACTCTTCACTGCTTCAATCTTAAAAGGATCCATCATCACTCCATCCTTAGAAACCACGTGCCCAAAGAAGGACACTGAATCTAGCCAAAATTCACACTTGGAGAATTTGGCATAAAGCCTTTTCTCCCTCAACAACTCCAATACAATTCTTAAATGCTCCTCATGTTGTTTCCTGCTATTTGAGTATATCAGTATATCATCAATAAATACAATAACAAAGAGATCCAGATATGGCTTAAAAATCCCGTTCATCAGGCTCATGAAAGCAGCAGGGGCATTCGTAAGCCCAAAAGACATTACTAAGAATTCATAATGCCCATACCTGGTTCGAAAAGAAGTCTTTGGCACATCTGCTGCACGTATTTTCAATTGATGATAACCGGACCTCAAATCAATTTTAGAGAAGACACAAGCACCTTTTAACTGATCGAACAAATCATCAATGAGAGGAATGGGATACTTGTTCTTAATAGTTACCTTATTCAGCTGCCTGTAGTCTATGCACATTAGAAAACTTCCATCTTTCTTCTTCACAAATAAAACAGGAGCACCCCAAGGGGATGCACTCGGTCTAATAAAACCTTTACCTAACAATTCCTGAAGTTGGGCCTTCAACTCCCTTAACTCAGCTGGAGCCATTCTATAAGGGGCAATGGAAATGGGGCGAGTACCCGGCTCCAGATCAATACAAAAATCAATATCCCTATCCGGTGGCATACCAGGAAGGTCTGCAGGAAACACATCCAGAAACTCACGGACTATCGAAACAGACTCAATCGAAGGTAGTTGGGAAGTATCATCCCTGAGATGTGCCACGAAAACTAAACAACCCTTACTAACTATTCTCTTAGCACGACGAAAAGAGATAATATGAACTGGAGTGGAAATATAGTCACCCTCCCACACTAGAGGATCTGTCCCAGGCTTGGCTAATGTCACAGTTTTAGCATTACAATCTAAGATTGCAAAATTTGGAGAAAGCCAAGTAATACCCAGAATCACATCAAAATCAACAACCTCTAGAATAATCAAATCTACATAAGTATTGCTCCCCACAAAAGTCACAAGGCAAGACCTATACACCTTCTAAACTATCACAGACTCACCCACAGGAGTAGAGACCCGAATAGGCATGTCAAGCAAATCACAATATAAATCAATACCAGTAGCAAATGAGGAAGATACATATGAAAATGTGGATCCAGGATCAAATAATACAGAAGCCATGCAATCACAGACCAAAAGAGTACCTGTGATAACAACATCAGATGTCTCTGCTTCAGACCTCCCGGGGGAAGCATAACAATGGACCCTATCACCTGTCTGTCCATTGCCCCTACCAAGTTTCGCTGCAGTAGTTCCAACTTGCCCGCTACCCCGACTGATTTGGTGACCACCATTACCTTGGCCACCACGTCCTCCAGAATGGCGGCCTCTACCATGACCACCTCTACCTCTAACTATTGGGAGTCTGTAACTCTGTTTTGGACAATATTTCCTAATATGTCAAGTCTCTCCACATCCATATCAATTTCTGGAGTCAAGCATAGGTCTCTGTGAGAATGACGAAGTCTGGGGATAGCCTCAAAATTCTGTAAAAGGCTGACTGGTCTGCGATGGACCCCCAGCTAAAGCTTGCAGTGAAGACTGAATAGCACGGGCTGGGTAACCTCCTGAACTCTGCCCTCTGGAGTAAGGACCACTAAACTCACCTCCCTTACGGAACTTCTTAAATGTCGAAGCCATGGTGAAGTCGTCCGGCTTGACCCCCTCTACCTCTATCACAAAATCAACCACTTCCTGAAAGGATTTTGCTGCAGCAGCTACCTGTAAGGCTGGGATCTGCAAATCTGACCTCAATCCTTTCACAAAGCGGCGAATCCGCTCTTGGGGACTGGAGCAATGCTGAGTGACATACCTGGATTGTGCACGAAATTTGGCCTCATAAGCATCAACGGACATCCTTCCTTGCTCTAGGCTAAGGAACTCATCTCTCCTTCTATCCCTCAAAGTCCGGGGTATATACTTCTCCATAAATAAGCTAGAAAATGATGCCCAAGTCATGGGTGGTGCCTGTACTGGTTGACACCCAACATACGACCGCCACCACATTTTTGCATCCCCCTGAAACTGATAGGTCACAAACTCAACACCGAATCGTTCTACTATGTCCATCTTATGTAGCAGCTCATGACAATCAACCAGAAAATCATAGGCATCTTCAGATTCAGCACCCTTGAACACTGGAGGTTTCAACTTTAAGAACTTAATGAAAAGTTCATGTTGATCACCTGTCATTATAGACCCTGTAGTCAATCGAGGAAATGTGCCTACTTCCAATGATGCATCCATGTGGGGAGCCACAACAGCTGCATGTTGTACTCCCTGAACCTGAGGTGCTGGTGCTGAAAACACTGGAGGTGTCTGGCCTTGATCAGATAACCCGCTAAGATAAGTAAGAACCTGATTAATCATCTCTGGGGTAGGCTGGGGTGGTAATTCCTCATCTTGAACCTGCTCCTTTTCCCCTTCCTCACCCTCTCTTACTACCTCATCAGTCGGTGGAGGACTCACTGCTCTATTCCTAGCTAGACCAGGTGTTTGTCCTCTGCCTCTAGTGGGCGTCCTCCTGCGGCCCCTACCATGGCCTCTTGCCACTGCTCCTCCTCGAGTTACAGCCCTAATGGTTGGCTCAGACGCACCCTGCCTTGCCGGTGTTGGTGTTGGCACAATTGTTGCCCTAGTTCTAACCATCTGCGAAATAGAGTGAGGATGTCAGATACCAATTTGTATCACCTAGATACCAATTGGATCCAAGTAATAGCACGAAAGAAAGAAAGAATGGAGTTTTCCTAAAGTCTTATAGCCTCTCGAAGAAAAGTAAAGGCGTCCCCATACCGTTCCTCAAGAATCTACTATTCTTGTCCTTGTTTGATGAGACCAACGAACCTAACGCTCTGATACCAAGTTTGTCACGACCCAAAACGAGTCGTGAGTGGCACCCACACTTAGCCTACTAGGTGAACGAACCAACAAATCTAAACCCCAACATTTACCAATAGTTCAACTATAATTAACAAAAATAATGCGTAAGACCCAAAACTTATTAATGTAACCAAGTAAATAAGCTTCTAAAGTTTAACACTTATTATCCCCAAAATCTGGAAGTTATCACATCAAGAACATCTATCCTCAAATTACCAAGTCTAAGAGTATTTAAGAAACCAACATAAGTAAAAAGATGGTCCATGTCCGAAATTCAAAGACATAAAGACGTGAAGGAGAGAATCCAGCACGTGCTAGGAATAATAGCTCACCCCGAACTCTGATGTGCTGAAGACTGGCTAGAGCTGAGGGCGAGTCGAAGTCGATGGTACACTTGCTGCACTCCACAAAATAACAAAGAAGAAAATACAAGTAGGGGTCAGTACAAGGAACACGTACTGAGTAGGTATCATCGGCCAACTCAAAATAGAAACCAAAATATATTGAATAATAATATAAAATCAACTAAAATACTCAACAGGTGGAAAGAAACAAACACATGAACCATTGACAACAACACCATAATAGGTACACCATCAATCACAACATCAAGCACACCTATGAGGACTCATGCCTCCACACCATACTCATTTGGGAAATAGGTTCTTTGAGTTTGAGTATATTAAGTTAATTCGAGATTCCCTTCCTTTAATGTTATCGTGTCGGAACGTGACACTCCGATCCCATATACCGTGTCGGAACGTGACACTCCGATCCCATAATACCGTGTCGGAACGTGACACTCCGATCCCATAATACCGTGTCGGAACGTGACACTCCGATCCCATAATACCGTGTCGGAACGTGACACTCCGATCCCATAATACCGTGTCGGAACGTGACACTCCGATCCCATAATACCGTGTCGGAACGTGACACTCCGATCCAATTATCTCATTATTTATTTCATCAAGCCTTCTTTATTCAAGGCGTCTTTTTAATAGAGAGGGTTCAAGATTAGAAATTCTACACTCTCATAATTTTAGGCCAACCACAAACCACAAAATCAAAACATACAACCACACAATCAAGTACATTGGAGACTTTACGATATCACTCAATACATATCAATCGCTATTTAGAGTTTATCTATCACATAGAAATAAACCATAACCTACCTCCACCGAAGAACAGAAATCAAGCCAACTACCTCTCCAATGCCTTTGCCTTCCTCAGTGCCTATGAACCTTTTCAATCTGAAGTCTAAGTCGCTTGCTTTCTTCTTTCGTTCACGCTCTCTCTTTCGTTCTCCTCTTCTGCTCTTTTTTTATTTTTCTTCTACAAATTCTTTTTACCCTAATTATCATATAATCAATTATAAAAAATGATAAAAGTAACCCACTATTTATTTCACTATTCTCTTCTTTAACCACCAACTAAATAAATTATTAAAATTACCCCACTAATTTCATAATTATAATTATGAATAGTCCAAAACACCCATTTAAAATTTAGCGGATGTCCGACAAAGTGTGGGGTTACGCAGCTTGTGACGGTCCGTCGTATCTGTGACGGTCCATCCTGCAGGTCCGTCATGAAGTTCAGAGAAGTAATCCCATTACCCAGATTCCAAGAGTTGAAGTGTTTTGGAAAGAAGACGCTCAACGGACCGTTGTGCCTATGACGGTTCGTCATACTTGCCGTCGAGGGTAGTGAAGAGAGAAGCAGAAGAAATTGCACAAGTATGGGACGACGGAGTCCATGACGGTCCGTCGTGACCATGACGATCCGTCACATGGTCCGTCGACCCAGTAAGTATTTATCAAAAATAATTCTACTACTCAAACAGACTAAATGGGTTGTTACAATGTAATCAAGTTCCTTCAAAATATCCCAAGGCTCGTGATGATAATCAAGAAGATAACTTGTCGAAAGTATGGCAAGAAGAACTATGGTGACTTCTTTGTTGGGATGGACAATTGCTTTGGGTGTGGCAAGAGTGGCCACAAAGGTTAGGGATTTCCCAAACTTGAAATGGCAAGACAAAGGTGGCGAGCAAGCTCAAGCTAGTGGACTTAATGTGGATCCTCCAAACAAGAATCACTTTTATGCAATTTGCTCTATGGGTGAACATGAGAGTTCTCCTGATATGATAACCAGTATGGTATAAGTCATCTCTATTAATGTGTATTCTTTACATTATTCGGGTGCTACATTATCTTTTGTTACACCCTTGATAACTAGAAAGTATAATATTTTGCCCAATATTCTAAATGATCCTTTCATGGTAACTCTCCAGCAGGTGAGTCGGTGGTTGCTAAGAGGGTATAAAGAAATTTTCCTAAAATATTTCCCAATAGAGTTACTCATGTTGAATTAGTAGAACTTGATATGGTCGATTATGATGTTGTTTTATTGATGGATTGATTGCATGAACTGTTTTTGCCTCCTTTTAGTGTAGAACTAGAATTTTCAAGTTCAAGTTTCCAAATAAATCCATTTTAGAGTGGAAAGGGGGAAATTCTATTCCTAGAACTCGTATTATCACCTGTCTAAAGTCTTGTAAAATTATCTCAAAAAGGTTTCTATATCACATTGTAAGAATCAAAGATTTAGACTCGGAATATCCTCAAATTGAGTTAGTCACCGTAGTAAGCTAATTTCCGAAGGTATTTCCTAATCATTTCCCAGAATCCCTCCCGAAAAGGAATTTGATTTTGGTGTTGACTTTCTTCCGGATACTAATCCCATTTTAATTTCTCTTTATCGGATGACTCCGACCAAATTGAAAGATTTAAAGTCTCTACTCAAGGACTTGCTAGACAAAGTCTTCATTAGAACTAGTATTTCTCCATGGGGTTCTCCGGTTTTATTTGTGTTGAAGAAGGATAGGTCCATGAGAATATGCATCGATTATCACCAACTCAATAAACTCACTTATAAGAACAAGTATCCTCTCCCTTGGATTACGACTTGTTTGATCAACTCCAAGGGGAAAGCTATTTTTCTAAGATTGACTTGAGATCGGGGTATCACTAACTTAGGGTGAGAGGTGAGGATACACCAAAAATGACATTTTAGAAAAGATATGATCACTATGAGTTCTTAGTAATTTCCTTTGGTCTCACTAATGCCCTGACGACATTTATGGACCTCATGAATAGGATGTTTTGAAGTTTCCAGATTCATTTGTCATTGTCTACATTGATGACGTATTGTTAAGTTCAAAAATGAAGGTTAACACATGGATCTTTTAAGGGTGGTGTTATAAGTGCTTAAGGGGAATCTACTATTAGCCAAGTATAGAAAATGTGAGTTTTTGTTGAACTCGGTGGAGTTTCTTGGTCATTACATCTCTAGTGAGAAATTTGAGGTTGATTTAAGGAAAACCAAGGCGGACATAAATAGTCCTAGGCCATTGAATCCAACCGACATTAAGATTTTCTTGGGTCTAGTGGGTTATTTTAGGAGGTTTGTGGATAGTTTTGCTTCCATTGCTTCTCCCTTGACTACATTGACCTAAAAGAGTATGAAATTTGAGTGGTATGAGGCATGTGAAAGAAGCTTCCAAATCTCAAAACATAGGCTTACTTAAACTCTGGTGTTGACTTTACCGAATGGTACCAAGGGTTTCGTGGTATATAGTGATGCATCCCCAGTGGGCTTGGGGTATGCGCTTATGAAACATAGGAAAGTAGTAGCATATGCCTCTAGGCAACTTAACACGCATGAGAAGAATTATCCAATTCATCATATTGAGTTAGCGGCCGTGGTATTTGCCTTAAACATATGGAGGCATTAATTGTATGGTGTTCATGTTGATGTGTATACCGACCACAAGAGTCTTCAATATTTGTTTACTCAAAAGGAGTTGAATCTCCGACAAAGAAGGTGGTTGGAATTGTTGAAATATTACCACATGAGTGTTCCGTACCACCCCGGCAAGACAAATGTTGTTTCGGATACTCTAAGTTGTATGACCATGGGTAATCTTTCTAATGTAAAAGAAGCCAGGAAAGACCTATGGAAAGAGGTTTATAGGTTGGCTCGTGTTTGTGTTAGATTGGAAGATTATTCGAGTGGTGGTTTTATGGTCAATCATAACTCCAAATCGTCTTTGGTGGTTGAGGTGAAGTCTAAACAACACCTTGATAAATCATTGATGGAGTTGAAGGATTCAATTATAGGTAAGCTTAATGAGTCATTTTCCTTAAGGGGGATGGTGTCTTGCGGCATCAAGGAAGGTTGTGTGTTCCCAATGTAGATGTATTGAGGAACCAAATTCTTTAGGAAGCTCATGGGACCCGTAACTTCAATCATCAGGGTTCTATAAAGATGTACCATGACTTTAGAGAAGTATTTTGGTGGGAAGGATTAAAGAAGGA
The DNA here is from genome assembly GCF_001406875.1 of Solanum pennellii. NCBI lineage: Eukaryota > Viridiplantae > Streptophyta > Magnoliopsida > Solanales > Solanaceae > Solanum > Solanum pennellii. Next base: position 9,804,284 of record NC_028646.1, on the reverse strand, counting down.
CATAGCGGATTTTGTTGCAAAGTGTTCGAATTGACAACAAGTGAAAGTCCAAGTTCCTACTTGGACTTAAAGATATCCAAGTGAAAGTCCGGGTTGTTTACTTAAAGATATCCAAGTTCCTACTTGGAAGTGGGAAGACATTAAAACGGATTTTGTGGTAGGTGTGCCTCGAACACAAAATAAATATGACTCCATATGGGTGGTTGTGGATAGGTTGACCAAATCCGCTCATTTTTTCTCGTCAAGTACACTTACTCGGCAGACGAGGTTTTTGTCACCATTGTATTCTGTTATCCATCATATAGGATAGGGCTGCACAATTCACATCTACGTTTTGGAGGTCATTCCAAAAAGGGTTGGGTACCAAGGTAAAGTTAAGCACCGCTTTTCATCCTCAAATAGATGGTCGAGCAGAGCGTACTATTCAAACCCTTGAGGATATGGTTAGATCCTGCATAAGTTATTTTCAAGGGAAATTGGGATAAAGACTTTCCTTTGGTTGAGTTTTTTTAACAACAATAGTTACCATTAATCTATATCTATGGCTCCTTATGAAGCCTTGTATGATAGGAGATGTAGATATCCAATTGGATGGTTTGAAGTTGGCAAGTCTTCACTTTTGGGCCGAAATTGATTTATAAGACTTCGGAGAAGGTTCATATTATAAGAAATCGCTTGAAAACAGCCTATAGACGGCAAAAGTATTATGCCGACCATAGGAGAAGAGAGTTAGAGTTTGAAGAAGGTGATAAAGTGTATCTAAAAATTTCACCTATCAAACGGGTGGTGAGATTTGGCAAGAAAGGTAGGTTGAGTCCTTGTTATGTGGGTTCCTATGAAATTTTGCAAAATATAGGTATGGTTGTATATAAGTTGAGGCTACCTAGTGAATTGGGTTCGGTTCATCCGGTGTTCCATGTTTCCATGCTTCAGAGTTGTATTGGTGATCCCGAGTCTATTCTTGTTATTGAAGGTCTAGGTGTTCACGTGAACCGCTTCTATGAAGAGGTTCCGGTTGAAATCCTTCATAGACAAGTAAAGACGTTAAGAAACAAAGAGGTGGCTTCCGTAAACGTGTTACGGAAGAACCACCTAGTTGATGGTGAAAAATAGGAGGCCGAGACCGACCTGAACTCCCGTTACCCTCACCTATTTGATAACTAAGGTTAGTTATTCCTAATGATAGTAAAAATAATGAGTTTATTTGAAATTGCCTTGATTTTTGGTGAAGTTATGTAAAAAGGTGCATGTTAGAGTGAATTACAATAAATTGTATGCCTAAAAATGAAAAAGTTTCCATTTACTTATTTTGAGTTGATGTTATGCGTCTTGGTATATTGTGCCTTCTTGAATTGTATTGGCAATGTTGATGTGTTAAAGATGGCTTTGGCATAATGAATAAGCATGTAATGAATATTGAACTCAGATGAGTTGAAAATGATGTTTTAAGTAGCATTGTCACAAAGGTTATGTGGTTATGATGAGCTTGATTGTGACTCATGTTTATGTTATTGTTGGTTGGGATTCTAGTCTTGAGTCTATTTCTTCCTTTTAAAAGAATTTCAGTGTAGTTCGTGGATGAATGTTCCCAAGGGGGATAATGTAATACTCCGAAGGTCTAAAGACTAATCAAGAACCTAACATGAGATTCTAAAAGTTGTAACACTATCTTAAAACCAAGTATAATGCATATAAGTCATTTAAGAAGTTTAAGAATCAAAACTTCAAGGAACGTCCATGAAATCCAGAAACTACATCAAGGGGTGGTTGTGTGCCTTAGCGTATTTGACTCAGTTAAGGAGTCATAAAATTATTAAATTGGGTGGTAATATGTCTAACACGTGTTAGTTTTGGCTTATAGTGGAAACGTTCGGTTACGACTCCGTAATGATCAACTAAGGGTCCTTTAGGAGGACCCTTGCAATTTGAAAAAAAAATGCCATGAGGCAGTGTCCATTGATGGACTGCAAGCGACGAGGCATTGGTGAATCGACGGTGCGTCGATGCCTCCGTCAAATGAAGACTTATCCAATTTTGTGGGAAGTCGTATTCGGAAAATCTCTAACAAAATCCACAGATGTCCAGCACGGAGGCCACACAGCCCGTCGACTGACCTAAGAACCTTCAGTTGGGGTCTCATAGGTTAGGTCTGTTTTTGTTGTTTCATTATAATTATTTCAATTAGTTAATTAAATGGTTATTAATTATTTAGGGTCTAAGGGAGGTCTAACTATGTTAATTAAGGACCTCTGTATAAAAACCTAACCTAATTATACTAAACCCAACACTCATAATTCCCAAAACCCAATTGCTTTTCCTTTTCTCTTATTTCTTTGTTCCAAAGAAACTTCATAAAAGACCAAGTAAAGTAGGGTCCTAGGGATGCAAACTATCAAGTTTTCTCCATCAAACATCATCAATTAGTAAGGTATGGTATTCCTTTCACCTTTGGTATCTGTTTCCCTAAAAGGGTTCTTCCATGTTGATTTAAAAAATATAAAATTCAAGTGGGTTTTCTTCCAACACGAAATTGATCTTGTGAATTAATATGGTTATGATTACTTTTGATTATTATAAGTAGATTAACATGTATTATGATTCCATTATACTACTTCTTGATGAATTAACCTAGTTTGAGGTAGATGACCTTTTCCCCCTTAACCCTAAGTTGTGATCTTGAATTGAATTATATCGTATTGATAACATTGGCTTGGTTAATGTATGAATTACTATTCTATGTTGTTATCATGAAAATTTATGAGCAGATGGTGATGTATTGTAATTTAATTATGCTAGTTCTTGTTTAATTGACCTAGGATGTGAAGTAGATCATAGATTTGACCTAAGTCTCTAAACCTAGGCTATGAACTAGTGATGCATTGTTGTGTGGTGATTCAATTGACTTCATTATAATTTTTATTACTATTGTGTGATAATATTAAACCCATTGTTAGTTTGAATTGGATGGTTGATCATAAGACCTTGATGATGGCATTGTGAAGGATATTGGGGTAAGTATTGTGATCTAAATTCTTTACTTCTATTATAATTACTTGTGATTAAGTAAGCAATTTGTACTGAAGTATACCTTATGTTAAGATTTATGGGGTTGGTATGATGTTTAATTGTTATGTCTTGAATTATGGTTGTGAGTTGTTGGCTGAGATGTAAATGTCATATGGATGGTGATGAACATTTCTAATGTGCCTTATTGTGATGTGGCTATTTAAATATGCTAACCTCATATGTATGAATTGTAATGAAAGGACAATACTCATTTAATTCTTATTGAGCTATGATGATGATTATATAAGTATAGACCATATGATCTACATTAAGCTATGATGATTAATAAAGGCATTAAAGACATTTCAAAATTGATTATAGATTAGCACCAAGTGAACTGTCGCTTCCCCTATCGGGAAGGTAGGATCACTAATGTACTCATGAGATTGGAGACTATAATTCATGTAGCACAAAGAAGGTCCCAACTACATCTCCTAGTTCTTGATCTAAATTGTCCCCATTGGAGTACTAGCTAGCGGATTCACATAGATGCTATGTTCATGTTTTGGTACAACCTTGGTAAGTAGGCCGCCTTCTTTCGGTGTAGTGTTCTTTGACACCAGATTCAAATTAGTTCATTGTTTCTATGTTGGTTAAGGAATGAGGTTTGCAAAAGGTAAAATGAAGTAGTGAAGTGAACTCTACCTAGGATGACATAAGGGGTTTAACTTAGTCTAGGTAGGGGTATGGGACTCTACCTATACATTGCACTAGTTGTCCTTCAGTGAAGTCTTAGAAGGATGTTCTTATGTGTTTATATGCTTATAAATATAAATGATATATGTATGATGATGTTCAATGTTAATGACATTATATGATGTTTATTTCACTTATGAACATATGTTCGATCTCTATTGCAAAAGTATGATGTTATATACTCTTAATGATATGCTATGTGAAGTTGTACATTGTTTATTGTTCTTGCTAGGTTTACTTGATTGAGTAAGGTTATGTAGATTTTCTTAATCATTGCATTAATGTACTTAATGAGGATTCATGAGTAATGGTCTTGCTTTGTTAATGATGTTATGATTTGTTATGCATGCTTTTTGATATTATAACTTGATGATAGAGTTTCTTGATTATGTGCTCATTTATGTTAATATGCATGTTGATTTTACTAGACTTAGTATTGTTGGACTTTTGATGTATATGGTCTTGACATGATGAATATGAACTTTTGACATGCATTGATTTTTGAATATGCATAATGCTTGTCAAAGTAAATTTGCATGCTTTAATGAAATGTCCTTTTTAGCATGGTTTTATCTTGTGTGTGCATATGGTTCTATACTAGGATTCACTCTCTTGAGCTGAACTCATGACAACCCAATACACACATACCATCAAATCACTAATCTTGGTTTTAAAACCTCTCTCTAGGGCAAGCCAAAAGCACAAAGGTAGAGTTGCATATGCACCTAAAATCCTTTAGATTAAGACAAAGTTACTAAATGAAATCACTTTTAAATAATATTTACACTATCAACAAACAATGCCAAGCAGTTAAATCCACCCATAATCTCATAATCACACCAAAAGAATTGGGGTTTTAGCTTAATATCATGATAAGATAGAATTCGTTACCAAATTGTGTTTCCAGCAACAATGTACAATTAATATTATATTTATCGATATCTAAGATGAAGAATCTTCAACACCTACTTGTAATTTCTCAGAAATTGAAATTTTCAAATGTTTATAGTTAAGGATAATATTCTTTCTCAAAACTAAGTTCTAAACATAAAAAAAAAGAAGTAGAATACTCAATAATTCTAAACGCTGGTAAAGTTTGAGTTTAAAAATGTATTTTTGTTGTTTTAAAAAAATGTGTTGAGGATGATCAATCGGCACAATAAGGCGGGATCGCCTATCCACTCGGCAATTCGCTATTTTTTCAATTGTATTGCTGTTTGCTTTTGCCTTCAGCATTCTTGAGTTTCTGTTACTTTTGGCAATATGGTATTGCATCACAGAACAGTTAGCTGACTCACTGACTGCTCTTTTTTATTGGCAACTTGATTTTCTCCTTCGGGGCTTGGCACATTAGAACATAAGTCAAAACCAAAGTTGTTCGGTGACTCGCCCAATGGGTTAGGAGATTCTCAGACCTTCTTTTCTTCGTTCTTTCAGATGCCTTGATCCATTTTGCTCAATAATGTTCAAGTTTTATTCCTCAATCTAAATACCTGAAATTCAAGGATTTACATCAGTTATTGGTACAAAACATGAATTTGAGGATACAAAATATATTAAAATCAATCCCTAAATGAGTCCAAATGGTTAAATCATTAATAGGGAAAATAATAATATTTATCATTCTGAAAATTATAAAAGAAAAAACGTTATGAGTTCTCAAAATGGTCCTTCTAAGAGTGAAGGTAATTTTTTTGTTATCAAAATAGAGCAAAAGGTCAATAGAAGTATGTTTTTAAGAGACCTAATCGTTTAATAAATTTATAAATATTCCATCAAAGAAAATGATGAAAAAAGTTGTCATACACTTGACTTTTGAATGTGATTTAGAGGTATGTGTATGTTATCTAAATATGAAAGATTTAAAAGGATGACAATGAACATCTTATGAAAGTAATAATAATAATTATGAAGTATGTGTATATGATTATAGTCAATTCCTTGAAGAGAATGTGATAACTGTCATAAAAAGTTCACAATTTTTGAAAGCGAATGTGTCAAGAGATAATGAAAAATATGAAACAGGACATACTCATGTATGCTTCAATAAATACCATAACTCACCCCTACTGCAGGTTAGAGAGAAATTAAGAAATTTTATCTTGATTTAAATTGTCACTGGTCAATTAGTTTTATACATCACAAATAATATGGTATGGTGTAGAATGAACTACCAAAAGAATAAAAGAAAGAAATAATTCTTCGTAGAATAAAATTATTATTAGTTATGTACTTCTATCTGTCAAAAATATTTAGCTTGGTATTCAAAAAAAAAAGGGGGAAGGGGGAGGGAGAGGAGATACTAATTGAAAACTTAAATCAGTAAACATGTTTTGCTTCTAATGATTTTGACCATGATATAAATATCTCTCTTAATGATATTTTTGCCACACAAACAATGTTAAAAAATATGTATATCCAAAGAAAATATTGATCTTTTTGATTGTTCTACTATCTAAATAAACAAGAACATTGAAGATATTGGTGTTGTAGTAAGTCCTACAATTGTGTTTTCAATGTTTCAAAGCAATAGACAAAAAGAAAAAGTATATATTGAGACTATAAAATATTGGAAGATTTTTGATCTTCATATTACTACAATCAAATTAAGTTACACACATTCTTATGAAACATTATCCATTTTCATGTTGTTTTGGTAACTAAATTTGGGCATGATGATAGAATCACATGCAAAATAAACTAGAAGTTAATTGAATAATTATCAGTTGACATGATCGGTTGATGACTATGACAGTTCAAATATGATACGAACATAAATTAGAATATATGTGGCTATGTATATATATATATATATATATATA
>NC_028646.1:9787745-9796839 GCF_001406875.1 Solanum pennellii | reverse complement strand
GAAAAACTAATAAATTCTTCAAGAATTCTCTTTTGTTGTTTGTTCAATTGATAAAATTATTATTGTACTAGCTAAGGTTAAGATTGTATCTCTTGAAATTTTAAAATGTATAAAAAGGTGAATATGGACACATTTACCCACCATGTGGACAATTTACTATTATATAGTTGCATCTATGTCATGGTCACATGTGCTTTATTATAAACTTGCAATTTGATTTTTACAGTTTTTTGCACTAATTTGTAAAATAAGTGTCACACCTTGAGCATACACCATAGATATGGCCAGCACTCGAGGACCATTGTTTGTCCCCAAGGTAAGCCTCATCCTGGCTGACTACAATCCGAAGACTATTGTAAGCATACAAAGCTTGAACCATAATAAAATTCATCAAAAAATAAATGCAAAAGCTTAACTCAAAAGAAAAATATAAATATTATAATACATTCAACTCTCTCCAAAATTAGAATCTTTAGTCTTTGAAACATTTAACAAAATAATGGAACAGACATCTTAAACTTTTACTGTCTATTTATGACGTCTCTAAATGATAAATATGGATGTTGGACAAGACTCAAGACATCCTTACAAATTATATAAATGAAACGTAAATGAGATCCTTGGGAAGCAAGGAGGCTTATCATAGAAAACTCAAACTCCATGTGATATCAACAAAGCTCATGTTGATGACTTTAAATACATGTATCTGCATTATGACATGATGTAGGCGAAATGGCTCAGTACGTGGAATTATGAGCATGTAAAGGTATTTTTAAAGCATAAACATAAGATTGAACTAGTAGCAAAGCAACATACTTACCTCTGCTCAAGATTATTCAACTCAAGGAATTCTCAAGGATACTAAAAACTACTCAAACTTACTCAACTTAGAAGTACTTACATAATAAAGTACTCAACATAGTATAAGGTTCTCAACTCAGTGAAATGGGGCTCAACTAAAAAAAAAGGTTCTCGACTCAATGAAGTACAATTCAACTCAAGGTACTCAATAATAAGTAACAATAAAAGATGCAATAAATGGAAAACTGCTGAAACAATAAAAAAAACCTCCACTGATTGAGGAATAGAATAACAAATCAATTTGAATTTAATAAAATATAATATAACTTTGTCGTAGTTTCTGTAACTGACAACCATCACAATGACCTATATAATGATACATCGTCTCACCCACGCTACCAAAACTATACTATACTTTGCAATTATATAAGACCACTCAACTAAGTGGACACATTAGTCTTTGCTAAAACGCACTAATGAATCATCTAGAAAGTATGACTGTTTCTATCCACGTCAGCTACATGGTTTATAGAGACTTGAGTTATCTGAACTGGTCCCCCTATTAGTTCCCAATACTATTCTTAAAACAAACTTTGCTCATATGTTTAAAACATAATTAGATATAATAACTCAAAATCTTGCTTTTAAAAAGAGATGTTACTCGACTACCAAAAGCTCTCTTAGAAATCTTGTTTCCTCATGTATTAAATGTAAAAACATTTGCTCTTGGGATTACTTAGTTCCCATATATCATTTTAAAGAAAATGAACTCATTCTACTCTTTATGATCTCAAGTGCTCAAGTCTTAAAACAAGTTTAGAAAAAAAGTTAAAGGCTTCTCAAAATATGGTTCATGCCGAAATATGGACGTGAACAACTCAATTGAAGGTTTACAACAACCATATATAGAACTCAATACTTGTAACTTTTAACTTGCAGATACTACTCCTTTCAAAGATACTCAGCTTATGTAGTTCAAATGGAATAATGGGCATGATTGACTCAACTCGAGGGACTACATAATCAATATGTAAATCATTTATCGAACTCTTATAATTATTATACATAATTTGTATAACATAAATCAAGTCGATAATTGATCTCAAAGGATTCACAATTAAACTCAAACACTTTGTTGAACTCAATTCTTTTAGCTCTCTCGTTTCAATGTGAATTATAAATTAAAAGGTATAATTTAAGAGTTATGAAGGGTCTCATGATGATAAAGTTGACTCATGAATACATTCTCAATATTCTCAGAGTCCCTTTCTTGTGTCTTGAAACAAACTACTACAATTTTTAAAAGACTCCTTAAAAGGACTCAAATGACTCCTTTATCTACAGTTTCTTGTTTATAATGAAAATCAAATTTGATGTGTTCGGTCCTCTCATAAAAAGCTATATTCATAGCAATCTGAACAACACTTGCATTGTCATGGTGGAGAGGACTAGAATCAGATTGAGGAAATCCAATCCCATTAAGTAATCCATGAAACCTACAACCTGGGAGTGAGGAATAGACATGGATAAATGTTCAATCTCTGTTGAAGATTTTTACACCCGATCTTTCTTTTTACTCTTTCACGATAACAATGACTTTCCAAGAAACAAGAACCAACCTGAGACTGAACAACGAGTATCAGTATATCTCGCACAATCAGAATCACTAAAAATATTAAGACGAATAGGAGAACCACTTCGAAATAACAATCCACGAGTAAATGTTCCTAGAATGCACTGAATAATGTGATGAACAACTACCAAGTGGTCAGGGGAGCTTCCATGATTTGACTAACTTGTTGAACTGCAAAAGAGATATCAATTCGAGTAATCGTAAGGTAATTTTAACTCCCAACTAATTGTCGAAATATAGTTGGATCAAGAGGATGATCACCTTCCTCATGAAGATACTTGAAATATAATTCTAGTATAATATAATATTAATATGTGTATCCCTTTGTTATCACGATTGAGGCAGACTTCTGATAATAATATAACCTTATATATCCATGAGTAACAATGTTCAGGAGAGGTTAAAGGTTTTTACCCAATGCAGATTGGGTAATCCACGTATTTTCACCGAAAAAATTAGGGTCAAGCGGCTACTTTTTTATATTGTTTATCATATAGGTTATTATTACCCTACTTGTTATATATGAGTAATTATAAAAGTGTGAAAGTGAACCACTTTAAATTATAATGTTATTTTCTTTAACCACCAACTAAATATTTTATTAAAATTACCCCATTAATTGTATAAATAAAGTTATGAATAGTCCAAACTATTTATTAATAATCTATCGGAAAGAATTTTATGAAACGCAAAGTTCTAATTCTAAGAACGACAAAATGGATCGTTACATTCGATACCAATTTACCCATCGTTCGTCATCGAACGATCAAAAGAAGGTGATGGTCAGAAAGGGTGCCTCATGTCTCAGTGAACTCATGAACTAACAAATTCTACAACTAGACCTTGACAAAACCATAAGGACAAATGTTTTCTAACCTAACCTTGCTAAAATCCCGAATCAAGATTGGTTACAATCAAGAGTAAACCTGAACAAACCATCTGAGATATGTTCGAAATTACATCTTCACAACATAATAAATCATCGATCTTAAGCTATAAAAATATGATATTTAGACATCAATTAGTCTTCAACGAAAACTGAATTCATCCTATACAAAGGAGAAAATGATCAAGTACCCACCATCAAGTGATACACCCAAGCAAACAGAACCTCTAACAACATTGTCGATATTTTCGATTAGTAGCTGTCACGACCCAAAACGGGCCGCGAGTGGCACCCACACTTATCCTACTATGTGAGCGAACCAACCAATCTATACCCCAACATTTCAACCATAAATAACAAAATATAATGCGGAAGACTTAAAACTTATTAATGAAAATCGATGAAATAACTTCTAAAAACTCAATACTTATTATTCCCAAAATCTGGAAGTCATCATCACAAGAACATCTATCCTCAATTTACTAAATCTAAGAATATCTAGGAAGCTAAAATAAATAACAGCTAGTCCATGCCGGAACTTCAAGGCATCGAGACATGAAGGAGAAGATCCAGTCCAAGCTAGAAGCATTAGCTCACCCTGAGATCCGACGTGATGAAGACTGGCTAGATTTGCAGTTGAGTTGAAGACGACGGCACGTTTGCTGCACTCCACAAATAACAAAGAAAAACAATTTCAAGTAGGGGTCAGTACAAAACACGAGTACTGAGTAGGTATCATCGGCCAACTCAAAATAGAAAGCAATATATTTCAGATAATACATAAAATCAACTAATATTCTTAACAGGTGATAGCAACAAGTATAAGAATCATTTACAACATCACCAAACACATCTATGAGGACTCAAGCCTCCACATCATACTCTTTTTGGGAAACAGGTTCTTTAGATTGAGTATATTAACATATTTCAAGATTCATTCTCTTTACTAATCCTGGTGTCGGAACGTGACACTCCGATCCATCTACTATCCTGGTGTCGGAACGTGACACTCCGATCCATGTACTATCCTGGTGTCGGAACGTGACACCCTATCCATTACTATCCTGGTGTCGGAACGTGACACTCCGATCCATGTACTATCATGGTGTCGGAACGTGACACCCGATCCATTACTATCCTTGTGTCGGAACGTGACACTCCGATCCATGTACTATCCTGGTGTCAGAACGTGACACTCCGATCCATGTACTATCCTGGTGTCGGAATNAACGCCCCTTAAAACATTTAACAGAAATCCGACCCAGTCAGGGTTACGCAGCCTGTGACGGCTCATCGTGCCTTCGACGGTCCGTCCTACTGCTTCCGTCACAAAGTTCAGAGACTCAATTCATTAAAGAGTCTGTGACGGCCCGTCATGTCTGCGACGGTCCGTCCTGCCATTTCGTCGCGAAGTTCAGAGAGTCGATCTCAGTACCCAAATTTCTAAATTCTAAGTGTTTTGGAACGAGACCCCCTCGACGGTCCGTCGTGCCCATGACGGTCTGTCGTGGGATCCGTCGACCCAGACAGTGATTTCCAGAAATTAACTCTGCTGCTCCAAACGACTAAACAGGTCGTTACAGTAGCTATTATAGACGAATCTTAAGAATGACAAAACTAGACACAATTATTGTAAAATTCAATCACATATAGCAAAAACACTATACCGATGATGAGAGAAATCTTAAGTCTATCGTACAACTGTAAATTTTCAGAATAGCTCTCCTATCAATTCTCATAGCAAATTATTGTGTGTAGAATCACTAGTATGCTTCAACTATCCAAAACAACACTAAATCTTCCATGACTGAAATAAACAGTCTAACCAAGGAAGTGACCCTACTAGGAGGACAATCACAGAATTGGTACACTCAATCCTCTAATAGGGGCTCATCCATAGAATCAAAAATACACACGGACGGAGAAAGTGAATCATACTCTAAATCATGACTAAAATGAAGTAGTTGGTCACATATAAATGTACATAACAAAGGTCTTAATAACTCCAGATAGTTCTTCCATAGTTCCTATATCAAACATTTTCATAAATCTAACTGTATCTCTTAGATTTTCTAGCTATCCACAATCACCAATTTAGTTCCTATTATAATTGCACACATACTTGATTTATCAAACCCCATATCCACTAAAGTTAACAATATTAATACTAATAAAACATCATAACCACATTGATCATCTACATTGTACTCAAACCATTATTAGTATCAATATTCTTAGAAAATATATGTTCAAACTATGGCTATCTCCCTTTCAATTTAATTATTTCATGACAATTACGAATCCCATACATGACTTATAATAATATTTAAAATTTGATTGTACCTTTCCATCGAGATGAAACTATTAAATTACACCCAAAGACAACTTCACACTACTTCCACATACCATGCTTTAGCTATCATTATAAACCATCACATACCTCATTATTTGTTACTTAAAGCAAAACTCAATCTTTATACAAGTTGATGATAAACTCTTTGTAATTCTGTTCCGAAATGGTTCACATCTTGTACACATATCTAAAATAATAGGAAAAATCAATACAACCTTCGACTACAACCCATGGATTTATACAAAAGGTTTTATTCCTTCAGTTTTCTCAAATTCTTCCCATGATTAAAAATTCTAATTATCTGGACCCTTAAGTATATTATACTGTTGTTTCTCAATCACACTTTAAACTTTTTACCTACAATATATGACATTTTATTGCACACTCTAAATCAAAACTCTGAGGGAAGCCCTTTCTTATATTCTTTAACAATAAAAAGTAACAAAATTTACGAGTCCAATCATGTATAAGTCTTTCCAAATGATCGATACCTGATGCAATCAATCATTTATTACATTACAAATTCATACCTTGCCAAAACGTATCACCAGGAAAGCAGGCCTATAATGAAAATTTTGACTTAAAAATAAAACTGTATGACCCAACACCCTTATCTATCTATATTCTCTTATACTTTGAAGATTTTTATGAATTTTTGTACCTTAGCTTATCATTGATAACCTCTCCATAAACCTTACCATATCCTTCAAAAAAAATCCAACCATACTCATTACTAAATTCAACACTACAACAAAACTTATCATCCTACTCAAGTTGAACGTATGTATACTCATTTCTTAAGTTTTATGGAATTGATTTTAACCAATCTAATGATTCTATGACACTACAACTGTAGAAAAAAATACATAAAACCATGTGTCCCTGAACCCAATTTTCAACCCCTTCTAAGATATTTTTTAAGTCCTTGCAATCAAATAAAGTATTCCTGCTCTCACTTATTTCTGAAAGCTACACATTCCTCAAATTTTATCTTCTATAATTATGACTCGATCTCCTTTAAATTCTATTTGAGCGGTACATGAGCATGTCTCAAAACTTTTCATACAACCACGTTACTCACTGATTAATAGGAAATCACAACCTTAGATACATACAAGTCATTCTTATCATACAAAATTTAATTAGCCAACAATTTGTATAATGTAGTTACATCTCAACAATAATCCATCACTAACTCGTATACCATCATGCTCAACAAGCCCTTATCATCACCACGAAGTGAATCATTTCCATTACATCACACCTTGAACTCAATTATACCATACAAATTCAAGGGACAAACCTAATTTTATACGCACATTCTTAGTGAAATCATCAATTTCCTTCACCCATTTATGCTTTAAAAGGGACTTTCTTTATTCATAAGCTTGTCCTTCCACTAACAATCCAGTCCATTGAAGCTTAAGATAAAATCATCTGGCCTCATTTAAAATCCTCAAGAAACAATTTCCAACCTATATGCTCTACGATCCTACAAAATATCGACCACTAAAATCATTCTTAAACATAATGCTTAACCCAAGCATCATTAGTAAAAAATTAGTTGATTTCTCAAATTCAAATGAAACACTAAATCCCTTTAACTGAACATGTGATATAAATCTACATATTCATTTCCACATAACACTAGTACCAAACCATGAAAGTTTTTTATATCCGTCACTAGAACACAACATGCCTATCTATAAGATTATACAGAAATAGCCCACACATTTCTACATTTTGAATAACTGCAACACATTACCAAATCTGTTTTCTTTAGTCCAAGCAAATTTGCATTCTTTCTTAGATCGTGTCGATAACAAAAGAGCACATTTCATACATTTAACGAAGTAAGTATTCGTACTATAATAGTAGTCGTATCATGATGTTCTTTCATATACAATCGGTCCATGGATTCGTAGTAAAGATTCTAACTCTAATTGGCGCAACCTAATTCCATCATAACTAACCAAACCATACATATGATAAAATTTCTAACCAATTGTATTTTCTAATGTAATGAATTTCATTTTCTAGTTTTTCCTTACGAAACTTGTTGCATGTTGTAAGATATTTATGTAAAGTATAAATTTTGACCTCATAGGCTACAACCCATACCTTCCTTCTCTATATTTAAAAAACCATCTCTCGCCCTATCGCTCAACATTTGGGATATCTAATAGGATGCGGATGTTAGAAAATGTGCTTTAAGTCGTATGTAGTTCCTTTAATAATTGACAATAAGCATGCGACTATCACCATATTTTGCGTTACCCTAAAACTAGTATATCATAAACTCAATACTAAGTCTCTTGACTATATTCATTTTATGAAGCAACGCAAAACAAGAAACAGTGAAAGCATAAACATTGTCATAATCAGTACCCATGCAGAACAAGGGTTTCCGCTTTATGAACTAAATATAAATATCACGTCCATCACAAGTCATTATATGCCTTGTAGTCAATCGGAAAACATACCTATTTCTAAGGACATATTTTTTTTTTCATTTTGGTGATGCTATTTCAACATCTAATACTCTATGATTAACCATATGTGAAATAAACTGAAGAAGTTTAGATACTAATTTGTATCACCTAGATACCAATTGGATTCAAGTAGTAGCACGAAAGAAAGAAGGAGTAAAATTTTCCTGATGTCCAATAGCCTCTCCAAGAAAAGTAAAGGTGTCCCCATACCGTTTCAGCGGACTCTACTAGACTTTTCCTTATGTGATGAGATCACCAAACCTAATACTCTGATACCAAGTTTTTCACGATCCAAATCTAGTCGTGAGTGGCACTAACACTTGACCTCCTAGGTGGGTTAACAAAAGAATTCATCCCCAACATGTATTAATCATTCACCTTACAAATTACAAATCATAATGAGGAAACATAAATCTCATTAATGCAAGAAACACAAATCAATTATAATCTACTATATGTCATTCCTAAAACATGAAAGTCATCACAATAAGGACATCTAATTGTCAAATATTAAGTCTAAGAGTATTAAGGACACCACAATAATTAAATAGAATAGTGTATGTCCGAAAACAAATGATATAATGTCATGAACGAGATAATCCAACACGAGATTAAAAAAAAAGAGCTCAGTATGGGGCAACATGTAATGAGTAGGTATCATTGGTAAACCAAGATAGATACTGTAACGACCTGTTTAGTCGTTTTGAGCAGCAGATTTATTTCTGGAAAAACTGGCTAAGATTACGGACATCACGACGGACCGTCATAGGCACGACGGCCCGTCACAGATGTCTCGTTTCAGCATACTTAGAAATTCTGAAATTGGGTACTGAAAATCGACTCTCTGTAATTGGTGACAGACCTGCAGGACGTGCCGTCACATCCACGATGAGCCGTCGTAAGCTCCCGTTGCAAAACACTTCAACTCT